>NC_058080.1:589064723-589208428 GCF_014858855.1 Bufo gargarizans | reverse complement strand
AGACTACCGGAGATACTATATCCAGAACATTATAACAAATGGTATCTAGCGGTGCCCTGAGGTATATGACTATGCGGATACGGTAACTCCTGTAGTCTGCTCTTCTGCTGAAAAGCTGTACAGGATCAGACAAGGCATAAAATGTGTCTACAACCTTTAATAAATGTGGCATCATTCATGTACACCAGAATTCTGGCTCATTTTCAATAGTAAGTTTGACCCAGTGTTTTTGACTTGTAATGGTTTCCCTGGAATGAATATTGTAACGTTGAGGACCATTGTATTGCATAATGGCAAGTATACCCTCGCCTAGCAACCAACTTCTATTTCAATTCATTGTTTTATTCTTCTCTCTCAGAGATTAGCGTCTTTGGGAAAGCATAAATGGTATTAGCTACCTGAAACCAATGGTATAAAACATACTTTTCATACTTGTATTCATTGCATTAAGCGTCTAGAAAGTCTGTGTGATATGGAAGATTACCCAGACTTTATACCGCTGCTTTGTGTGACTATGCTGGATTTTAGTGTATATACAGAATATCCACGTAGAAATATTTGACCTTGTTGATCATTGTATCACGTACATATCCCTTCTCTGAGATTTGTTGTCTGTCTGTTACAATTGGTGTTCCTGCTATCACAAAAAGCTTGATTTTCAAAAGCTGCAGTCATGGACGTAATCAGGTGCAAGAACTTTGTACCTTTGTACCTTTGTACAACATGGTGGCTTTTTTTACTATAATATAGGTTTTCTAATATATGGTCCTATTATACATATCTTTAATTATTGCAGTTCATACTGCTGTTTTAATTGTTTTGCTATGTTGGCCCAATGATTTATAATTACACCCCTAGTTGCGGTATCCCAGAAGGACTACTGCAACAGATTCATTACAATTAAGAGTTAATGCAATGCTATTGAGTTAAATGTTTTGAGTTAGGCTGAGTTCACATTTCAGTTTTTTGGTCAGTTATTTTCATCAGTTATTGCATGCAAAAAACAGTAGTGAAGCCTACACAGAGGTAAGGTATAATACAATATACAATAACTGATGAAACTTACTGATCAAATAACTAAAGTGTGAATTTAGCCTTATTATGTATATGCACTTAATAGAACTGTATGAACAACCTAATGGTTAACAGCTTGGCAAATTGTGTTAGGTTCTCAGGGCAATGGGCATGGTCCAACCGCTAGTTGATGAGTTTAGACTAAACAGAGCGGGAGATAAGGCCTACATGGGATAACTGAGATCTAGGCCAAAGTTTAGAGAATCTCTGTTTCTGAGAGTTCAGCTGCCAAGCAGGCAGCTCTTCTATAAGAGTACTGCTGAGAGAAGGATATAAGAAAGTCCAGAAACTACCAGCCCATGCATTGGTTTCAAACAGCAAGGTATTGTGCATGTCTATGGCAGACTGACTTTGCTACTGTGAAAAACATCCTTCACACTTGGATTGGCCACCCATATCTTTGTTCATCACCCCTCAGCCCAGGAACTTCAAAAAACACATTGCATGCCTTTGGACACAGAAAAGTAAAAAGAGAGAATACTACAACTTATCATTTTTGTTGTCCATACACTGATACTGGGAGAGGATTGCACTGTGAAATACCTTGGAACTGTGTTGTTTTGTTGCTGTATGTAATACTGCCTCCCATCTTCACTACAGTAAAGAAGTGTGCTTCGTTGTCCCTTTACTACAGAGGTCTACAACACGGTGGATGCCTCCATTGGCTGACCTGGGCTGGCCGGTTTCACGTATGCGAAGTAGGCCGAGGTTGCATTCAGAGACCTGAAAGGCCGGGACAGCTGCACTTTATTCTTAGTAAATGTAGTGGTGAGGTACTATATGTGGAACGCACACTGTCTAGTATCTACACAACAGAAAACCCTCCCGGTGAATGAGATGGTGAGAAACCTTCTGGGTGACCTGGTGAAGGTGCACTCTCTAGAATATTACAGACTGGGGCAGGGAGCGCCTCTCGCCTCTGGAGGGGCTTTTCCTTTTCGGGTCCCCTAGTCTTGTCATCCTTTTCCCTGGTCGTGAGCTGATCTTGACATGGTAGATTTTTGTTTTGTTTTGGTCAGTATTTAGGATTTAGAGCTTGCAGGCACAAAACTTGGGCTTTGTTGGGTTTTTGTCCATTTTGTTTATGTATTGTTTTACAAAAGTTTTCTTTTATTCCGTTTATATTGTGTATATATGGGGTTTTGCGTTAGGTGGGGTGGTAATTGAAGGGGGGGGGGTGGGTGTGTTCATGGGACTTTATGGACTTTGGGACTGTTCACTAGCCTAGCCTGGTCTTTGGACATGGACTGCAAGCATGAGAGGTGGGACCAGCTCTCTGGCTAGTGGGGGGGGGGGGGGGGGAGAGGGTTGGTGGCAGTGTTCCCTCTAAGCTGCGCGGCTGGGCGGCCGCGCAGCAATTATTGTGGCCCCGCTCACAATTTTAAATTGCCCGCTCACTCAGCCTACAGCGCGTTTGCTAACGCTGCTGGCAAAATGCCAGCACTTGTCGTCACTCGTCAGACTCATCTGGTGACGGCGCCGACGTAGTCTTGTGCGGCTCAATACAGCGGGGCGCTGGCGCCGCCTACCAGCTACCACGTATTGCCGCGCTATTTCTGCCTCCTCCTTCTTTTTGCAGGAAGAGGAGGACCGAGCAGCAGCAGCAGGCAGTAAGGTGCGGTAGTGTCGGCGGCGCCGCCATCTTAGAGCCAGGCCAGAGCCTGAGGTACACACTAGAGTGAGTCAGTTTCTCTTATAGGCTACCTACAATTGTGGATAGAGAATAAGTTGTCTCCCTGGTAACTTAGGACAATAAAAGGGTTAATGTTAACAACCCTGGTGGAGGGCTGTGGTCTGTGGAAAGGTTAATGCTGCATTCCTGGGGTCCAGTGGTTACTTACCTCTCCAAACTATGGCATTGCCTGGGCTTTAGTTATCTGTTTCCTCCTTGCACTGATCAGCTGCTGCTCAGTTCTCAGTATTATTGGACTGAGCAAATCAAGAGCACTGTGCCCGATCAGGGGGTTAGTCTGGTGATGGGGGCTGTGGGCAGGGGACTAGTGCCACTATTGACCCCCACTGTTCTCCACTTCATGTCACGAGTTAACACTCTAGAAATACCAGGAGAGACCAGTTCAGCAACCAATCCTATAGGTGAGAGTGAGTGAAGTGAATGAGTCTCTCTGGCCTAGCCTGATCGTGATAAGAGATAGCCAGGGAGGCTAAAGTGAGTCTCTCTGGAACAGTTTTGCATTCCCTTCAGGTTTTGCATTGGCAATGTTGCTTGTCTCACAGACAGTCTAAGCCAAGGAAAATGGTGGAAAAAAGTAACTATATATATATATATATATATATATATATATATATCTCATCAAAGGATGATGCAGCACTCCAAATGAGGTGAAAAAATTGTGGATCTTTTATTCCCCTTGCAACGTTTCAACCGCTCAATGCGGTCTTTCTCAAGCAATGCTTGAGAAAGACCGCATTGAGCGGTTGAAACATTGCAAGGGGAATAAAAGATCCACCATTTTTTCACCTCATTTGGAGTGCTGCCTCATCCTTTGATGCTATACTTACAATAGTCGTGTGAGCCTGCGGCTGTGAGGATTTCTTGCACCCACTTCATTGGTCTTGTGCTGCTGTGGCCCTTTTTTTGCTTTTTTTTGCTATATATATATATATATATATATATATATATATATATATATATATCAGGAGATACCCAGGTTATAACAGCATGTTCCATATCACTGTATACAAGAAGATGTATAACTTATACCACTACCAGCTGTACATATATAATTATATACAGGAGATGCCCAGGTTATACCAGCGTGCTCCATATCACTAATACTATATACAAGAAGAAGTATATGTTAGGCGTCCTAGCCAGTGTCAGGTTAGCACTTAGCAAGGTCTTTCTTCACTCCGCAGGAGACATTTTGTGTGCGGTTCTGTCTCCACTGTCCATCCACTCCACTGTCCGTCCACTTCCGTTCCCACCAAGGCAGCAAGCCAGACAGAAGATCCTGGGGCAGAGGAAAGACAGAGTGCTGCTGCTGGGCAGACAACAAAAAAATAAAGAGAGAGAGAGGAGGGTGTCAAGAATCTGTAAGTTAAATGAAGGGGCCAGGGACTGGGAGGCAAAGGTATTGGTGTGCTAAATGTGGCCCAACAGCACTGGGTAAGGTCGTCACTGCTGGTCAGTCAGGTGGCCTAACCACAGTGTTGGGTTAGCACTTAGCAAGGTCTTTCTTCACTCCGCAGGAGACATTTTGTGTGCGGTTCTGTCTCCACTGTCCATCCACTCCACTGTCCGTACACTTCCGTTCCCACCAAGGCAGCAAGCCAGACAGAAGAGCCTGGGGCAGAGGAAAGACAGAGTGCTGCTGCTGGGCCGACAACAAAAAAATAAAGAGAGAGAGAGGAGGGTGTCAAGAATGTGTAAGTTAAATGAAGGGGCCAGGGACTGGGAGTCTGGGAGGCAAAGGTATTGGTGTGCTAAATGTGGCCCAACAGCACTGGTTAAGGTCGTCACTGCTGGTCAGTCAGGTGGCCTAACCACGGTGTTGGGTTAGCACTTAGCAAGGTCTTTCTTCACTCCGCAGGAGACATTTTGTGTGCGGTTCTGTCTCCACTGTCCATCCACTCCACTGTCCGTCCACTTCCGTTCCCACCAAGGCAGCAAGCCAGACAGAAGATCCTGGGGCAGAGGAAAGACAGAGTGCTGCTGCTGGGCAGACAACAAAAAAATAAAGAGAGAGAGAGGAGGGTGTCAAGAATCTGTAAGTTAAATGAAGGGGCCAGGGACTGGGAGGCAAAGGTATTGGTGTGCTAAATGTGGCCCAACAGCACTGGGTAAGGTCGTCACTGCTGGTCAGTCAGGTGGCCTAACCACAGTGTTGGGTTAGCACTTAGCAAGGTCTTTCTTCACTCCGCAGGAGACATTTTGTGTGCGGTTCTGTCTCCACTGTCCATCCACTCCACTGTCCGTACACTTCCGTTCCCACCAAGGCAGCAAGCCAGACAGAAGAGCCTGGGGCAGAGGAAAGACAGAGTGCTGCTGCTGGGCCGACAACAAAAAAATAAAGAGAGAGAGAGGAGGGTGTCAAGAATGTGTAAGTTAAATGAAGGGGCCAGGGACTGGTCTGGGAGGCAAAGGTATTGGTGTGCTAAATGTGGCCCAACAGCACTGGGTAAGGTCGTCACTGCTGGTCAGTCAGGTGGCCTAACCACAGTGTTGGGTTAGCACTTAGCAAGGTCTTTCTTCACTCCGCAGGAGACATTTTGTGTGCGGTTCTGTCTTCACTGTCCATCCACTCCACTGTCCGTCCACTTCCGTTCCCACCAAGGCAGCAAGCCAGACAGAAGAGCCTGGGGCAGAGGAAAGACAGAGTGCTGCTGCTGGGCCGACAACAAAAAAATAAAGAGAGAGAGAGGAGGGTGTCAAGAATCTGTAAGTTAAATGAAGGGGCCAGGGACTGGGAGGCAAAGGTATTGGTGTGCTAAATGTGGCCCAACAGCACTGGGTAAGGTCGTCACTGCTGGTCAGTCAGGTGGCCTAACCACAGTGTTGGGTTAGCACTTAGCAAGGTCTTTCTTCACTCCGCAGGAGACATTTTGTGTGCGGTTCTGTCTCCACTGTCCATCCACTCCACTGTCCGTACACTTCCGTTCCCACCAAGGCAGCAAGCCAGACAGAAGAGCCTGGGGCAGAGGAAAGACATTGCTACAAAGGTAAGTTCTGTTGGGTCACTTCAAGTGAATGTACTTGTGAATTTTTTTGAAATGTTGTGATAGTGTGCTTCTCATGACCTGATAGATGTATTCTTACATTCTCTTTTTTTAAAGTCTCTTAAAGTCCTTCCAAAATAGTGCTTCCTGCATGAACATCAAATTGAAGATATCACAGTACAAGTGCAGGTAAGTGTGGATCTTCTATTCAAATCATATTCATTGTTGTGGTATGGAGTGACAGTGGAATTAGGAAAATAGCATATTAGGAAGGAGAGGAGTAAACGCCAAAATGTTTTTTTTTTTTTTTCTGTGTATATTGCTCTATAGACTGGAACAGTTCTAGTCTGTAACTGAGCAAAAAATCGAATATTCCAAATCACATTACCTCTAAGGAAATTGTATTTATTTTTATTCAGACCAAGGTCCACTGGATTATATTCTGTACGGATTAAAGTACAGCGAAGCCAGATGTCCTACCTACGATTCTACGAACCTTGAATTTCCCAATTCATATATCCAGGATGTACCACATCACATGCATGCTAGATTGACCGCTAAGCGCTGCCCACCAGGAGCCTGGTAAGAAGCACATGTGCGATAACTGTAGGACTGCCTAATGCACTACATCATATCACACACTGGCTAGATTTACAATAGATTGCACATTGAGCAACTAAGTAAATATACCGTCAACATTGTAGTAGAGAGGGAGCTTGTTGCTACAGAGCTGCTCTCACTGAAGAAAAACTGGCTTTGATGATGAATTCCACCCTTTGAGAGATGCTTTCCTACTCATAGGAATAGGATCCTACCCTTGGTCCTAACCTAACTCCTAAATATACATCTCCAAATTCTAGAACAGATATACAGAACGATACTTAATATTTCATATTTATACAATTTTTCTCTCTCTCTCTCTCTCTCCCCGGGCCGGCCTTCCAGATAGATATTTGGTGAATTTGATGCAGATTGAAATTCCACACTGCAGACAAAAAATGGCAAAACGATCTTTAGTTAATACACCCCCTCTATCTAGGGCTTCAAGTTCTACTGCAAAAAAGTCCAGCAGTCATTTTAAAAAAGAATGGCTATGTGAGATCATAGAAACTGAAATGCCAAACTCTGCTATAAAACAGAAGGTGAAATTAGGTGACGTTTTCACATTCCAGGACAGCCAAAATGCTGTTATTTGCAATATCTGCGTGAAAGCAGGAATAAATGGTGACTTTACTACAGGAAAACGGTGGGAGGACAGTTGGAAGCTCGATTACTTGAAGAGACATATAAAACAGAAAATCCACGTTGAGGCAGTTGCAAAAATTAGACGACAGAATTCAGGAGGTTTATTACAGATGTTGGCTCAAACTGCAGAGGAAAGACAAAATAATGCAGAAATAGCACTTCGCAAAGCTGTTGGTCGCGACCAAATAAAAATATTGATTGATAATGTTTTATTGGCTATTAATATGAATGCATCCATGCATTCTGTCCAAGACATACATGATCACATGGCAAAGTATCTAGCAATTCCACAGTCTTGGCGTGGGAAAAACTATGCATTTGAATTTGTAGAATGTATTAATGAGACAGTTCAAGCTGAAATGATGGCTGAATTACGAAGTGCCACTTTTCATACACTTGTAGTTGATGAGAGCACCGATATATCAGTAAGCAAAATGCTTATTTTATATGCAAAATTCCGTCCTTTTAACACTGATGTTTACAAGACAATTTTTGCAGGCATTACAAAATTAACCAGCTGTGATAGCAGTTCAGTGACAGATGCCATTAAGCAGTTTTATTCTGATAATCACTTGGATTTGCAGAAAATGGTGATGTTCACATCTGATGGAGCCTCTGTTATGCTTGGAAAGCAAAATGGTGTTGCTGCTCGTCTTCGTAATGACATACCTCATTTGCTTGAACAACATTGTGTAGCTCATCGAGAGGATTTGGGAATTGAGGATGCATGTAAGAAAGTTTCACTTATGGGCGACATTGAGATGTTTCTTAGAACAGTTTATACTATGTTTAGTAGGTCATCTGTCAAGAAAGCAGAGTTTAAAGAACTCTCAGACGTTCTGGAATGTGAGACGCTCTCTTTTAAGGCATTAAATGAGGTTCGTTGGTTATCTAGACACATGGCTTTACGGGCAGTAATGAGAAATCTGGATGTGTTACTTGCGTATTGCAACAAACAAGTAGAAAAAAACAACGATCCAATTGCTAAATACTGTCAGAAAAAAATGTTGGACCCACAGTTTTCTGCTGCTCTGCATGTTTTTTCCGACGTTGTCGGCCAGCTGGCAGAGTTAAGTAAGATTTTACAAAAAAACAATCTTACTACTCTCGATGCATACCAATATGTTAGGGCTAAAATAAGTAAGCTACGTTCACAGTTCCTTGGTGAGACAGTACATTGGAGTGAGCAAGTGTGTAAAATAATGGAAGATAATGAAAACGAAGTCAATATGGCTCCGATTATTAGGTTTGTGGAGCGCTTATGTCTACATTTGGAATGTCGTTTTCCAGAAAATGAGCTGATGGAGTGGAGAATTTTCGATATGTCTACATTCAGTGGTACGTTACATTATCAACAAGGTTGTCAAGAAATAGCAACACTTGTTTCAAGATACTCTGGAGATTGTTTGCCATACAAAGATGATGACCAAGATATACTGAAGACAGTAACAGAACAATACCAGGATTTAAGATTTGTTATAGCCGAGAAAACAAAATGTGGCTTGATGCAGTCCTTTCAGGATCTTGTGCAATTTGTGTTAAAAGAGGAGCAATTTAAAGCTGTTGCATCCCTAGCAGATATCTGTGGAACTTTCCTTGCCTCCAGTTGTGACTGTGAACGTGGTTTCAGTCTAATGAATATGATCAAGACAAAAAGTCGCAATCGTTTGGAAGTGCCACACTTGGAAATGCTCATGAGGATCAAATTCTTCCTGAATTCTGGACAAAGGATTGACCTAGACAAAGTCTATTCCAAATGGGTCACATCAAAAGATAGACGTTGCAAAGTTTGAACAGTTGAAGTTTGTTGCTTCACATGTATTGGTAAGTACAGTAAGTTTTACTGTATTATTTGACTCCACTAGTTGATTTCTATCACATATGTACCTCTTGTCTTCCACTAGGTTTACTTATCCAAGGTTAAAAGGAAGAAGACGTTGCTAGGATTGGCATAGTTCCACATTTCATGCTTTATCTTGGTTGTTTGGTGTTGCCTACACTTTCCAAAGGAAATTGACAGATGAGATGACTGAAGTTTAATGACCTGAAAGAAATAATACAAGATGGGTGCTTCATGTGGAAAGGTAAGTAGATTGAGAGGCTATAGCTTCTTGATGTTTGGCTGGCTGGTTTTGTCTGTACTAGTAGTGGATTTCTATCACATATGTACCTCTTGTCTTCCACTAGGTTTACTTATCCAAGGTTAAAAGGAAGAAGACGTTGCTAGGATTGGCTTAGTTCCACATTTCATGCTTTATCTTGGTTGTTTGGTGTTGCCTACACTTTCCAAAGGAAATTGACAGATGACTGAAGTTTAATGACCTGAAAGAAATAATACAAGATGGGTGCTTCATTTGGAAAGGTAAGTAGATTGAGAGGCTATAGCTTCTTGATGTTTGGCTGGCTGGTTTTGTCTGTACTAGTAGTGGATTTCTATCACATATGTACCTCTTGTCTTCCACTAGGTTTACTTATCCAAGGTTAAAAGGAAGAAGACGTTGCTAGGATTGGCATAGTTCCACATTTCATGCTTTATCTTGGTTGTTTGGTGTTGCCTACACTTTCCAAAGGAAATTGACAGATGACTGAAGTTTAATGACCTGAAAGAAATAATACAAGATGGGTGCTTCATTTGGAAAGGTAAGTAGATTGAGAGGCTATAGCTTCTTGATGTTTGGCTGGCTGGTTTTGTCTGTACTAGTAGTGGATTTCTATCACATATGTACCTCTTGTCTTCCACTAGGTTTACTTATCCAAGGTTAAAAGGAAGAAGACGTTGCTAGGATTGGCATAGTTCCACATTTCATGCTTTATCTTGGTTGTTTGGTGTTGCCTACACTTTCCAAAGGAAATTGACAGATGACTGAAGTTTAATGACCTGAAAGAAATAATACAAGATGGGTGCATCATGTGGAAAGGTAAGTAGATTGAGAGGCTATAGCTTCTTGATGTTTGGCTGGCTGGTTTTGTCTGTACTAGTAGTGGATTTCTATCACATATGTACCTCTTGTCTTCCACTAGGTTTACTTATCCAAGGTTAAAAGGAAGAAGACGTTGCTAGGATTGGCTTAGTTCCACATTTCATGCTTTATATTGGTTGTTTGGTGTTGCCTACACTTTCCAAAGGAAATTGACAGATGAGATGACTGAAGTTTAATGACCTGAAAGAAATAATACAAGATGGGTGCTTCATGTGGAAAGGTAAGTAGATTGAGAGGCTATAGCTTCTTGATGTTTGGCTGGCTGGTTTTGTCTGTACTAGTAGTGGATTTCTATCACATATGTACCTCTTGTCTTCCACTAGGTTTTCTTATCCAAGGTTAAAAGGAAGAAGACGTTGCTAGGATTGGCATAGTTCCACATTTCATGCTTTATCTTGGTTGTTTGGTGTTGCCTACACTTTCCAAAGGAAATTGACAGATGAGATGACTGAAGTTTAATGACCTGAAAGAAATAATACAAGATGGGTGCTTCATGTGGAAAGGTAAGTAGATTGAGAGGCTATAGCTTCTTGATGTTTGGCTGGCTGGTTTTGTCTGTACTAGTAGTGGATTTCTATCACATATGTACCTCTTGTCTTCCACTAGGTTTACTTATCCAAGGTTAAAAGGAAGAAGACGTTGCTAGGATTGGCTTAGTTCCACATTTCATGCTTTATCTTGGTTGTTTGGTGTTGCCTACACTTTCCAAAGGAAATTGACAGATGAGATGACTGAAGTTTAATGACCTGAAAGAAATAATACAAGATGGGTGCTTCATGTGGAAAGGTAAGTAGATTGAGAGGCTATAGCTTCTTGATGTTTGGCTGGCTGGTTTTGTCTGTACTAGTAGTGGATTTCTATCACATATGTACCTCTTGTCTTCCACTAGGTTTTCTTATCCAAGGTTAAAAGGAAGAAGACGTTGCTAGGATTGGCATAGTTCCACATTTCATGCTTTATATTGGTTGTTTGGTGTTGCCTACACTTTCCAAAGGAAATTGACAGATGAGATGACTGAAGTTTAATGACCTGAAAGAAATAATACAAGATGGGTGCTTCATTTGGAAAGGTAAGTAGATTGAGAGGCTATAGCTTCTTGATGTTTGGCTGGCTGGTTTTGTCTGTACTAGTAGTGGATTTCTATCACATATGTACCTCTTGTCTTCCACTAGGTTTACTTATCCAAGGTTAAAAGGAAGAAGACGTTGCTAGGATTGGCATAGTTCCACATTTCATGCTTTATCTTGGTTGTTTGGTGTTGCCTACACTTTCCAAAGGAAATTGACAGATGACTGAAGTTTAATGACCTGAAAGAAATAATACAAGATGGGTGCTTCATGTGGAAAGGTAAGTAGATTGAGAGGCTATAGCTTCTTGATGTTTGGCTGGCTGGTTTTGTCTGTACTAGTAGTGGATTTCTATCACATATGTACCTCTTGTCTTCCACTAGGTTTACTTATCCAAGGTTAAAAGGAAGAAGACGTTGCTAGGATTGGCTTAGTTCCACATTTCATGCTTTATATTGGTTGTTTGGTGTTGCCTACACTTTCCAAAGGAAATTGACAGATGAGATGACTGAAGTTTAATGACCTGAAAGAAATAATACAAGATGGGTGCTTCATGTGGAAAGGTAAGTAGATTGAGAGGCTATAGCTTCTTGATGTTTGGCTGGCTGGTTTTGTCTGTACTAGTAGTGGATTTCTATCACATATGTACCTCTTGTCTTCCACTAGGTTTTCTTATCCAAGGTTAAAAGGAAGAAGACGTTGCTAGGATTGGCATAGTTCCACATTTCATGCTTTATCTTGGTTGTTTGGTGTTGCCTACACTTTCCAAAGGAAATTGACAGATGAGATGACTGAAGTTTAATGACCTGAAAGAAATAATACAAGATGGGTGCTTCATGTGGAAAGGTAAGTAGATTGAGAGGCTATAGCTTCTTGATGTTTGGCTGGCTGGTTTTGTCTGTACTAGTAGTGGATTTCTATCACATATGTACCTCTTGTCTTCCACTAGGTTTACTTATCCAAGGTTAAAAGGAAGAAGACGTTGCTAGGATTGGCTTAGTTCCACATTTCATGCTTTATCTTGGTTGTTTGGTGTTGCCTACACTTTCCAAAGGAAATTGACAGATGAGATGACTGAAGTTTAATGACCTGAAAGAAATAATACAAGATGGGTGCTTCATGTGGAAAGGTAAGTAGATTGAGAGGCTATAGCTTCTTGATGTTTGGCTGGCTGGTTTTGTCTGTACTAGTAGTGGATTTCTATCACATATGTACCTCTTGTCTTCCACTAGGTTTTCTTATCCAAGGTTAAAAGGAAGAAGACGTTGCTAGGATTGGCATAGTTCCACATTTCATGCTTTATATTGGTTGTTTGGTGTTGCCTACACTTTCCAAAGGAAATTGACAGATGAGATGACTGAAGTTTAATGACCTGAAAGAAATAATACAAGATGGGTGCTTCATTTGGAAAGGTAAGTAGATTGAGAGGCTATAGCTTCTTGATGTTTGGCTGGCTGGTTTTGTCTGTACTAGTAGTGGATTTCTATCACATATGTACCTCTTGTCTTCCACTAGGTTTACTTATCCAAGGTTAAAAGGAAGAAGACGTTGCTAGGATTGGCTTAGTTCCACATTTCATGCTTTATCTTGGTTGTTTGGCAGATGACTGACATTTTATGACATGAGAAGAATAAAAAGTTTTACTTTCTATGGTAAGCAGAGTAACTGTTTTATCTTGTCTTACTTAGTAGGCTAGATTTATTGTTTTGCCAATATGTCGGCAATGATCTCTTGTTTGATTGTCCTATCGCCCACCTTTGACTAAGCATTGCCCATCTCTAAGCCGACCCCGCTCAGCAACTGCCAAAGCTTAGAGGGAACACTGGTTGGTGGGAGTGGGTGTATATAGTCATGTTTATATTGTGTGTGTATAATTATAAAAAAATAAAGTTATTATGGCTATTATTATTATTATTATTGTTGTTGTTGTGATGCTATAGGTGGTTTATTCGCCAACTGGACCAGTTCGTTTTCTGTGATTATTTGCATATAATTGGTGTAGGGTGGTATTATGTATATAATATGATGAGTGTCCTGGGTGGGGATGGTGTATGTATAGTATTGGAAAATAAAAAGTGTTGTTGTGTAGGGTCTGCGTATATATGTATAATTGGTGTATGTCTATAATGCAATATTGTGTACATTTGTATATTTGTGCGTATGTATGATAATAGTATTAGCATTGAAATGAGTGGCTGGATCAGTGTTAGTTTTATTTTCTGTTTCGTTGTGTTTGATATTTTATGATGATTAGGTTTATTATTAATATTGTTACATTGTGTTATTGTTATGTTATAATTTTATAATAAAAGAAATACAGTAAAGAAAGACTTTATTTATGGTATTATAACTTGTTGCTTGTTTATAGACTGCACCATACATCAGCTAACCCGATGCATGCGCACTCCTGCCTTGCACTCATCCAAACTTACTCCATCAAAGGCACCCTAACTACCATCAGGCGGGAGCCAAAAAGCACTGTGTGTGATGTTTATAACATTATTATATCCATTTCACTAAGTCATTAGACTCTACAGCGTCTAATCATACGTGCCTTAGTTATTAATACATAACTTGTATTTCAAGACTGTTTAAAAATGACTAAACACATAAGTGAGACTGTTTAAAAATCTCAGCAGTTGGCAGACTAATGCCCCTTTAGGTTAATGAATCTGCTATTATTTCTCAGGTTGTAAGGTATGACACATTGTAGCCAGTTAGTTGCGCACCTTCACTGGCAACATTCTTTCTTTTTTCTTTTCTTTCCCTATATATTTATTCATTTTACTGGGCTATCCCTGCCCAACTGCTGTACCCAGTGGTGTCGCCAAGGAGTGGCCACAGCCCCCCCTACATCATGCTGTGCCCCCCCATGTACCCCCCAACTGAAATGCTCCCCCCCCAACAGAGCAGCTCGGGGGGAGGGGCAGCGGCGGCCGCAGGGCACAGGGAGATGAGCGCTTTCATTGCGCTCATCTCCATAGTCATCTGTATCGCTGTCTTCAGGACAGCGATACAGGTGCCTGTGCTAGTGCAGCGGGGCAGGGGAGGGAGAGGTGTGTCCCTTCCCCTTCCTCTGATAGGCTGCTGGCATTAGGCCGGCAGCCTCCCAGAGGCCGATGCAGGCGGCACAACGGCGTCATAGCGCCGCTTGAGCCGTACAGTGCGGGCCACAGGCAGGAAGAGAGGCCTGCATCGCATCGCTGACATGGAGGTAAGTATAAGTGTTTTTGTTTTTTTCTATGTACAATAGTTTTACTGGCACATTGGGGAGCTCTTGTTACTGGAACATTGGGGGGGCTCTTGTTACTGGCACATTGGGGGGCTCTAAGCTCTTGTTACTGGGCTGGCACATGATGGGGGGCTCTTATTACTGGCACGTGATGGGGGGCTCTTACTGGCACATGGGGGTGCTCTTGTTACTGGCACATTGGGGGGGGCTCTTGTTACTGGCACATGATGGGGGGCTCTTATTACTGGCACATGGGGGGACATGATTATTGAGTGGTGTAAGGTTAAGGTACTAGTAGAGATGAGCGGCCGCTGAATCCTGATTTAAAGTTAAAGTTTAGTCTACTAAGGGCTCTTGTTACTGGCACATGATGGGGGGGCTCTTGTTACTGGCACATGATGGGGGGCTCTTGTTACTGGCACATGATGGGTAGGCTCTTGTTACTGGCACGTGATTGGGGGGCTTATTACTGGCACATGATTGGGGGCTTATTACTGGCACATGATGGGGGGTCTCTTGTTACTGGCACATGATGGGGGGGTCTCTTGTTACTGGCATATGATTATCTCGGCAAAGGAGAAGTGCTCACTAACACAGATTTAGACAGATTTGTGAACAATATTTGAGAGTAATGGGTCTTTTGTGTATGTAGAAAAGGTTTCAGATCTTTGAGTTCAGCTCATGCAAAATGGGAGCAAAACCAAAAGTGTTGCGTTTATATTTTTGTTCAGTGTATTTATTCATTGTACTGGGCTATCCCTGCTTAACTTCTGTACTTAAAAACACACTAGCTGCCTCCCGACATGTTTCGCCAGGGGTTTTCCGGCAAAACATGTTGGGGGGCAGCTAGTGTGTTTATGTGTTTTTAAGTACAGCAGTTGGGCAGGGATAGCCCAGTACGATTAATAAATATATAGGGAAAGAAAAGAAATAAGAAAGAATGTTGCCAGTGAAGGTGCGCAACTAACTGGCTACAATGTGGCATACCTTACAACCTGAGAAATAATAGCAGATGAATTAACCTTTTAGGTAATAGCTAGAATATGGGGCATCAGTCTGCTGAGATTTTTAAACAGTCTCACTTATGTGTTTAGTCATTTGCTAATATCTGTTGTGCCAAAATAGGAAAGAAGGGTGTGTCCTCCAATCACTGCACAGCCCTAGGGATCGTCAGAGTGGAGATTACCACTGTGATCTGTGAGTACTGCTACCACCAGCATATCTACTACTCCCACCATCGACTCCCCGGCAGATCACTGCATAGTCATCCCCACAAAAAAAACATCAAGGGGGAGATTTAAGATTCAGTTTGCAATAGAAAAGTTGCGTTAAAAAGTCGCAAACTGCATGTTTGCGACTTTTTAAATGCAACTTTTTAATAAATTGTTGCAAGTGGTATTTTTATGCTTCCTTTTCCATAAAGCGGCTTGGTAAAGGTAGGAAGGGGGCGTGGCCAGTCACTTTGACAAATCTATCTTTATATACTCCGCAAATGATGCCAGAAATCTATGGCAGCTCAGAGTTGCCACAGATTTCTATTTAAGTGCACTGACAGCAGGAGGATGCACCTAATTTCTGACTAGGCCTGCTGGCACAGAAAGTGTCGTTCTTGATAACTCTCTCCCCAAGAGTCTGTTTCTCCAGCAACAGCAATAGAGAACCATGTTCACTGTTAGAGATGAGTAAAAATTGTGCTTGATTATATATTCTGCAAATGATGTATGTTTGCTGTATTTGGTCAAAACTGAGCAAGTCACAATTTGTTGGCAACACAAGAACTTCTCTGTGTAAGTCAGCATAAGCATGCTAAGGAAGATGCTATAGGCCATCACAGCAGAGGCAGAACGTGGTAGAAGCCAGCATGATTACTGTGTGTGTGCCCCGGCAAGGCGCAGGATTTAATGGATGTCTATCATTCCCCAGCAATGCTCTCTCCGGCAGGTGCAATGCAGTGATGTCATTGTGCATGCTGAGTAATAGAGCGCACAGGCCAAGCACTGTGCATCATTCATTTTGTTAGCACAACATAACAAAATGTGAAAAAACAGAGGACTCAAGACAGTAATGTGCATATGTGTCTGTAATGTGTTTAATGTGCAAATTTGTGCAATAACCCGTTGATTTTTATTAATAAGCCTTTGATTTTTGGGACATTTTTTAGTCCCACAAGAGGACAACCTGTGATTGCTTGATTGTAAGCATAATAAACTGCACTAATTATGTATTGCAGTGTATTATGCCTGTCATTTCACATAGACAGTTATCCTAATAGGCATCCATAGATGGCAGATGGCATTGCAGAGTTGTTGAAGGGCGGTGAAAGAGGAAGTCTTCTCCCTCTGAAACTACTTTGATGCCGCCAAACACTATTAATCATGACATCTAAGGGGTTAAAAAGCCAAAATCGGAAGTTAGATCAGGAGTCCAGCTGTCAGACAACCCAGCACCTGTTCCTACGGACATAGGTCACCCACTCAACACTTAGGGCCCAAGGTCTATTAGCTTCTGCCTTTAAAAAAAACATATTGGTTACTCAGGGGTTACAGAGTGCAGATATATATAAAAAGTCCAAGCAGGACCAGAGGAAAATGATGAAAATGATAACAAATCTAGATCCAATGCTTTGTATTGCATTGCCACAAGCCTCTGATGAGCTGGAGTGGAAGATGGAAGTGGTAATGACTCTGGCTGTCAGTCAATCACAGAGGCTTTCCTCACATGGTTGCTTCCTAGCGCTATGCAATGAAAATAGGCTGCATCCTTTCTTCCATCAGGGAACACTCTAGTTCTGGAGTTCCTGCCTGATGGTAGTTGGGGTGCTCATGATGTTAAGTGTTCATATGGGTACAAAGCAGGGGGGCGTGCGGAGTTCAATGGCCAGTCCATACCAAGTCCATCTCCAGGTGTGAATGTTGTCTTAACAATGTCCCTTACTGCAGTAAAGTCTTAGCAGCTTTTGGTTGCAGATGACCTTTGTGGCTCCAGTGTTCGGCAAGGCAGGCTCTAAGTTCTCTAGTTCCCTCCATCGTCTTACTCCTTCTCTCGTGCTGTAGATCATATAAGTGTGTCTATCTTAGAGCTAGAGGGTGGAGACAGTCCATACCTAACCTCACAGAAGGACTGAGCCAGGGTTGTTCACCTCAACTATGCCATCCAAACCTGGTTATACTGGGTGCAAAACATACCATTACATTACATAACATAAAGAAGTTAACAATCTGCTGATACCCCAATGCTTCTGGGGTAATGCAGTAAGAACCTCCAAATATTACTTAAAAGATACTTGTCCCACAAAAATGAAAGGACATGCGCATCTTCTGTACATTGGTGTATAAAGGAAAAATAAAGAAATTCAGGAGCTTTGGATAGTTCCTGTGAACCTGAGCAACCAGGTGTATTCTGTGAAGAAACATACAAATTCACTGCAGTGCCATCACAGAGGTAATGAGGCATCATGAAGTCTTGTAACTGCTCTTTGCTGTTCCTAATAGGTCTGGGTTTTGAGTAGGAATTCCTTAACAAAGTGTTTGCAGATAAACTAGACAAACCCCTTTAAGGCAAATATTAACTGCAAAATGATCTTATCACCTAAATCTGAAAGTATAATTTCTGTTGAAAGAACATAAATAATACATAACTGCATATATAGTAGACATTTTCTATGTAAGTTGCAAGGCATCACAATTGAGTAAAACATTTTCTATGTGATGCAAATAAGCAAAGAAAATTTAAATATTCTTTATATTTTTTGCAACGCCACTGCATTTTATCAGTATTAAAAGGACTCTTTGCAAGATTGTTTTAGTCAGTGTTTATATTTAATGTTTCAAAATTGTGGCAAACTGTGGCAGAAATGCAGCCCTCATACGGCTATGTGAATGGAAAAATTAAAAGGTTATGGCTCTGGGAAGGCGGGGGAGTGAAAAATGAAAACGCAAAATGGAAAAATTAGAAGGTACTCTAAGGGTTAAATAAGAAACAACTGGATAACATTTGACCGAAGACCAGAAGGAAAGGCCTTATGTTTTCTGATGCTATATTTTTCTCTATTTTAGGGTCTGTATATGGGGGCATGTGGGTATTACATTATAGGATGCTTTGACCAGTACTGGACTGGGGTGCCTGAGGCCCACCAGTAAAATGTATTTTGGGGGCCCACCTTACATTCAAATATTACCTGCTCACACAGCTGCAAGATGCTACCAGATGACTGAATCTGGGGGTCCCTGCAGCAACTTTGAGAAGGTAGGTCCTGGGGAGAAGAGGACACTGGCTAGCTTTCCTCTTTACCTAGAAGTCATCTCAGCTCTGATCGTGTCTATAATAATACACTGGGGAGTTTCTTTAATAATCTATAAGGTTTTTATAAGAAGAGAGGCTGGTTGAGGTGCTGTACATTGAATATATGTAAGTAGTGAGTAAGTCTACTGTATTATGTGCCACTTGTGCAGGGGGTGGGTGACTAGGGGCCCACCTCCCTCAAGGGCCCACCGGGGGATTCACATGTACCCCTGTGGGCCAGTCCGAGCCTTACTCTGACTCTCACTTATCCTGTTCATGGCAACGTGAAAGAACCTAGAAAGGCTGCACACAAAATTGTGGCCGGGTACAATGTCATTTTTATATCTGTTTGAAGGCGGGGAGATATGTACTCACATTACACCCTTATTTTCACAGCTTTCCCTAGCATTGATGAGATACCTCTTCCAGTAAGTTCACAGGTGCAAGAGAATAGAAAATAATGATTGGTGGATTAACTCTGCCTGCATCCGGAAGACCTGTATAGGAGAAGAGCTAACACTGCTGCAATCCCATTTCTCACAGTTATTAGAGGGGTATTTATTTTGACATAAAGGGGTATTATCATACAGCTCAGTGGACATTGCTGTTTCATTTACTGATTATAATCTTATTTTTGTCTGAATGATTGCACTGTTACATTATTTGAATAGATATGGATTATTTACCTTTATGTTGATATTTAGTGATTGCATTTTTAACCCCTTGGTAAACAACAATGCCAATTTGTTCCACAATTAGTGTGTTTTGGCCATCATTTTTTTGTGAGTAGTGTGTGGACTTGTCTTAGGCAAGCTCTCCAAAGTTATTAAATATATATTTTATAATAAAATAAAAAAATCAAATTACCCTGTAGGGATAGGTATCATCATCATAAAAAGGGCATTACAACAACTTTATTATAACATAAAACTAAATTTAAAAAAATGATGATCAGTGAGGGCCTGTCTCAAGTACTTGAGGTTCGGTGCCTAGGGTGCTGCCTAGCATGGAGGGGCAGCATCAGAGAAGCATTATTTTTTTTCTTCCATTTCCTCCTTCCCCCCTGCTGGGTAACCAGGTCACCTGGAAGAAGGCGGCCTGAAGTGTGTGCTGAGGGGTGCATGTCAACAAGGCAGAAGAGGAGCAGAGAGAAGCATTATTCTCCTCCCTCTCCTCTGCACTGCACTGTTATGCTATTTAGTGGAGCAACAGTGAGAGGCAACCACTGTCCCATCAGCTTACACACTAGTGGTGACAGACAGCAGCGCCCACCAAGGAGGAAGTAGGAGGAATGGGGCAGCTTGTGTGACTCACCGTCCACCTGTATCGGAGCTGACACAAGTTGGGACTAGATCCATGCACAGCAGCAGATGCACCACTTTCAGCAAAACACACTCCACGGGTTCTGCCGTCAGGGGCCCAGGTGCAAGGTTGCATAAAGGTGAAAGGCACAGGTCAAATTATGTTGCAGGGTCTGTTCCTTTCTCCAAAATAAAGTTTACGGGCCCCAAGTGAGCATAGAGCTTGCCCCTCCTCTCAGCAATGTAACATTCCATGTGTGATGGAGAGGCAGAGACTCCTGCCATGGCAGCAGGCAATATGAAGACTGGTCATGCAGAAAGTCTTCTCATTTTTAACCTCCCCTGTCTCTCTCCATGCATTCTTCTACTTACTCCACACAGTTACTGTGGGAGTGATTTTAGGAAGGTACTAAAGATGCTTTATTGCAACGTTATTTTATGTGCCCCATCTTATATTCTACAGAGCCTCGGCACAATATTTGCCCTGTCTGGCCCCCTTAGAAAACCCCTGTCCACCTACTGTTTCTCATTTATCCTAGACATCACTCATATCAGTGGCATTTTCAATTTTTCCAGCCCCTCATACCCCACAGAGCCCTGCCAGCTAGTGTATTCCTCTTACCAATCTCTGTCCAATTAATGTCTCTTGCTACCCCGTCACGTTAGCCCTACCTAGTGTCTTATCACCCTTGACCCCCTCTCACCCCTGCCCTATTCTGTTTCCTTCTTCCCATAGCCCCTACAAACCTGCTGTCTGCCACATTTCTCCATAGCGTGCTTCGTAGGCTGTTCCTCTCCCAGACCACCCTACAGTCCATGCTGTCTTACTTTATCTTTGCCCCTCTCCTTCACAGAGCTTTAATACTTTGTGTTTCTCCCTTTACAATCCTCCACAGAGTTCTTCTACCTAGTGTCTCCCCCTTTCCATTAGCAGTACTCCCTCTGCCCTCCCAAATGTACCCCTGTCTGGTTATTTCCCCCCCTGCTACGTTCTGTTTCTTCGCACTTATCTCACCCCTGGGGGCCCTCATATACCTTTCACCTTCTGTGCCTCCAACCAGATTATGCCCCAATGGAGCCCACCTCACACTCCAACCTTGTTCCCTTTAGAGACCAGTTTCCTTGCTTGTAAGGGGCCTAGAAATTTCTGAAAGCAGACCTGTCAGTGACACTAGCACAGTAACTATATACAGTGGATATAAAAAGTTTACACACCCCTGTTAAAATGTCAGGTTTCTGTGATGTAAACAAATGAGACAAAGATAAATCAATTCAGAACTTTTTCCACCTTTAATGTGACCTATAAACTGTTCCACTCAATTGAAAAACAAACTGACATCTTTTAGGTGGAGGGAAGAAAAAATATAAAAATATAATAATGTGGTTGCATAAGTGTTCACACCCTAATACTTTGTTGAAGCACCTTTTGATTTTATTACAAACACTCAGTCTTTTTGGGTATGAGTCTATCAGCATGGCACATTTTGTCTTGGCAAGATTTGCCCACTCTTCTTTGCAAAAACACTCCAAATCTGTCAGATTGCGAGGGCATCTCCTGTGCAGAGCCCTCTTCAGATCACCCCACAGATTTTCAATCGGATTTAGGTCTGGGCTCTGATTGGGCCATTCCAAAACTTTAATCTTCTTCTGGTGAAGCCATTCCTTTGTTGATTTTGATGTATGCTTTGGGTCGTTGTCATGCTGAAAGATAAAGTTCCTCTTCATGCTCATCTTTCTAGCAGAAGCCTGAAGGTTTTGTGCCAATATTGACTGGTATTTGGAACATTTTAACAGGGGTGTTTAGACTTTTTATATTCACTGTGTGTGTGTGTGTGTGTGTGTGTGTGTGTGTGTGTGTGTATATATATATATATATATATTGTGGGGATTCGCTCTGGTAGGCAGGGTAAGCGGACGCAGTACAGAGGCAAGAACACGGTAGTAAAGCAAAAGTCAGTGTTTATTCACACAACAAGGGAAAAAAAATAACACAAACACTTGGCAGAATCCTGGTGTTAATTCACACCACAGAAATTCCCCATGTTATTTCACATGGCCAAAGTCCACAGAACTCAAAACGAACACGTCACCTGAATATCCACAGCAGGCTTTTAGGGTGCCTGGCTTCCAGCTGGTGGCTCTCATGCAGCTCCCCAAGACACAGAGCCTTCACAGCACCACTTTTACTTGGAGGAACATACCACACCCAGCTGAGCTGCTGGCTGGGCTTTTTAAACCCCAGCCCAAAACCTGGCCTGGACGTGGGGAACAGCCACCCACCCTGCTCTTTGGCTGCTCCCAATAAGAACCGGCCCGGATCGGCTTTTCAGCCACACTAAGAATAAACAGTGTCAGCGACCACTAGCTGTGGCTGACACATAAAATAACCGGTTCTTATCTCACCGAGGCCAGGAACCTCGGTGACACGTACCTTCCGTCAATGACGGACCCTTGCACCTTCCTACATACCACCCCCCTTTGTTCAACCCTGAGGGGGTGAACACACGCCAGACAGTGTACTCGGGACAGGGCATCCGCGTTTCCCTGTAACCGGCCTGCCCTGTGTTCTACTGTGAATTTAAAGTTTTGCAGCGATAAGAACCACCTGGTGACCCGAGCATTCCTCTCCTTGGCCTGGCTCATCCACTTGAGAGGGGAGTGATCGGTCACCAGATGGAATTTCCTCCCCAACAGATAATAGCGGAGAGACTCGAGTGCCCACTTGATGGCCAGGCACTCTCTCTCCACTATACTGTACCGGGTCTCCGCTGGAGTGAGCTTACGGCTGAGGAAGACAACGGGATGCTCCTCCCCGTTGACTTCCTGAGACAGTACCGCACCGAGGCCTACTTCGGAGGCATCAGTCTGGACCACAAATTCCCTCTTGAAGTCGGGCGTCACCAAAACTGGGGACCCACACAGGGCCGACTTCAAAGCGGAGAAAGCCTCTTCCGCCTGGTCATTCCAGCGGACTATCACGGACTTCCGTCCCTTTAAAAGCCCTGTCAATGGAGCCGCTAAAGTGGCAAAATTGGGAACGAACCTCATGTAATAGCCCACCATTCCCAGGAATGACCTTACTTGTCTAGAGGTGGCAGGTCGGGGCCAATTCCGTATCGCCTCTATTTTGCTCACTTGGGGTTTAATGACTCCACGTCCAATGACATACCCAAGGTATTTAGCCTCCTCTAACCCTATTGCACATTTCTTTGGGTTAGCTGTTAGTCCCGCCTTTCTAAGGGAGTCCACTACAGCCTGTACTTTAGGTAGGTGACTTTCCCAGTCGGTGCTATGGACAACGATATCGTCCAGGTACGCCGAAGCGTATCGACGATGTGGACGGAGTATAATATCCATTAGCCTTTGAAACGTGGCGAAGCGCCATGTAGACCAAAGGGTAGTACCTTGTACTGATAAAGCCCCTCTGGCGTGACAAAAGCCGTTTTTTCTTTGGCAGCCTCTGTCAAGGGTACCTGCCAGTACCCTTTGGTGAGGTCTAACACAGAAAAATACCGGGCTTGGCCCAACTTTTCAATAAGCTCATCCACTCGGGGCATGGGATACGCGTCAAATTTGGACACCTCATTAAGTTTGCGGAAGTCATTACAGAACCTCAACGTCCCATCTGGCTTGGGTATTAATACTATCGGACTGGCCCACTCACTTTTAGACTCCTCGATGACATCCAGCCGCAACATAAGTTGCACTTCCTTCGAGATGGCTTTTCGCCGAGCCTCAGGTACTCGGTATGCTTTTAACCGGACTTTTGCCTGAGGCTCGGTGACAATGTCATGTTGGATTATGGAAGTGCGTCCAGGGAGGTCTGAGAACACATCCGTGTTCCGACTAACAAACTCCCTGGTTTCCTGAGCCTGTTTAGAGGAGAGGCTGTCAGCAATTTTTATTGTGGCAACCGCTTCCCTTGCATCAGACTTAGGAGCCGGAACCTCTTGTCCAAGAAAGCCCGGTCGCGGGCTGTCTTCCGTACAGGTTTCCCTATCCTTCCAAGGTTTTAGCAAATTAACATGGTAAACCTGCTCCGGCTTTCGCCTCCCCGGCTGGTGTACTTTGTAATTTACCTCTCCTATTTTTTCACGTACCTCGTAGGGCCCCTGCCACCTGGCTAGGAACTTACTGTCCACTGTCGGCACCAGAACCAAAACCCGATCACCCGGGTTAAAGTTCCGGACCCGAGCCTGCCGATTATAGATCCGACTCTGGGCTCGCTGAGCGGCCTCCATATGTTCCCTGACAAGAGGCAAAACTGTCTCTATCCGCTGTTGCATCTTGGTAACATATTCCAGGACGCTTTTATGCGGAGTGGGTTGTTCTTCCCATGCCTCTTTGGCTACGTCCAACAAGCCACGAGGATGTCTGCCATATAGCAATTCGAAGGGCGAGAACCCAGTAGAGGCCTGGGGCACCTCTCGCACTGCGAACATGAGATAAGGCAGAAGTAGGTCCCAATCCTTTCCATCTTTGGTCACCACCCTTTTTAACATGTTTTTTAGAGTTTTATTAAACCTTTCCACTAGTCCATCCGTTTGTGGATGGTACACAGACGTCCGTAACTGTTTTATACGCAGCAACTTGCAGAGTTCCCTCATGACCTTGGACATAAAAGGGGTCCCCTGGTCAGTCAGAACCTCTTTAGGTAGCCCCACTCGGGAGAACATTCCATTAGCTCTTTAGCTATAAGTTTTGCAGAAGTATGTCGCAGTGGCACTGTCTCCGAGTAGCGTAATCAAGGACAGCCAAGATGTGTTGGTGTCCCCTGGCGGACTTTGGTACAGGACCTACTAGGTCCATAGTGATTCGCTCAAACGGTACCTCAATGATCGGGAGGGGTACCAAGGGACTGCGAAAAAGGTGCTGGGGGCTAGTTGCCTGGAAGGTCGGGCAAGACTTACAGAACTCGTCCACCTCTTTAAACACACTGGGCCAGTAAAACCGTTGTAGTATCCGGTCCTGTGTTTTCTGCATTCCCAGATGACCCCCAAGAACATGCTGGTGTGCTAACTCTAACACGAGTTTGCGATAAGCCTGAGGCACCACCAACTGTTCAATGGACTCACCTCGCAGCTGATTTACCAGATACAACATATCCTGCTGGACCACAAAACGGGGGAACAACGACTCTGCCCCTGGTTGTTGTGGTTCACCATCTATTATTAGCACATTTACCCAGGCCCGGGATAAGGTTGGATCCCGGTGTTGCGCGGTACCAAAATTATCCCCAGAGACATTGAGGTCTGCCAGCTCAGGCCCCGGCGGCAAGTCCTCCATGTCTCCCACCATTACACTCAGTGGGGTTGTCTCCTCCTCTTCCACCGAAGTGGCGGTCACCCCTACCGCGGGACCTTTAGACTCAGGTTCCCAGGGTTCTGGTCTCCCCCCTGAGCTGGGCCATTCTGCTAGGGTTACACCTGTATCATGCATATCAGTCACTCTCGGAACCGGCCACAGTGCCGTGAAACCCGGGAAGTCTCTCCCTAGTATAAGTTCATAGTGGAGATGGGTTGCAACAGCCACCTCGTGGATCCATCTGCCGGAAACCGTAGACAGAGTCACTATAGCAGTAGGATAGTCTTTTAAGTCCCCATGGATACACATGACTCCAACTTTACGGCCGGTGTACTCAGCGGAGCGTACCAGGGAAGCCCTTACCAGGGTCACCAGACTTCCTGAGTCCAACAGAGCCTCCGCTGGAGTGTCTCCCACCTCAACCTGGCACAGGTGGTTCAGAGACTCCGAAGCACCCACTGCACACAGTTTCCCTGCATATAATGAATGACGGAAGCCACAGTTCGTGTCCATGGGTTCCCCCTGACGTGGACAGTCCGCTCGAACATGACCTGGCTCCCGACACCGCCAGCAGATTATTGGAGCGGGGTCCACAGGGGTTATATCCCGGGCAGGTTTGATGGGCACCGGTTGTTGGGTCCGGGGTGGAGAGTTACGGGACCTGACTGCCCCCCTCCCAACAGAACCCCCCTGTAAGTTCCGGGTGGCCTCATAGCGCTCCACCAGGTCGACCATCTCCAGCGCATTCCCTGGGGAGACCTGGCCAATCCATTGCTGGAGAGGGGGTGGCAGAGCCCTCCAGAACCTGTCTGCTAATAACCGGTCCAACATAGCAGTGGGGCTCAACACGTCAGGTTGTAGCCACTTTTGTAACAGGTTAAGCAAGTCATAATACTGGGGTCTCATGGGCTCCGCCGGGTTGAACCCCCACTGATGCACCCGCTGGGCCCGGACCAGTACATTCACCCCCAGTCTTGCCAAGATCTCCCCCTTTACCTTTGGGTTGTCGGCTGCTTGATCGTCAGGCAAGTCAAAAAACACCCGCTGGGACTCTGACGTCAGAAACGGAGCGACGATCTCAGCCCACTGGTCTTGGGGCAGCTTTTCCCTGGTGGTTACTTTTTCATACATTGCCAGGTAGGTCTCGATGTTGTCTGCAGGGGTCATTTTAGGGATCGCTGCACGTACTGCTTTCCGGGCATCATGTAAGCTTGGGGTTGCTCCTGCTGACTGTAATGCCATTACATGTTGTAGCAGCAGCTGGTTGGTCTCCTGCTGCTGCTTATTAGCCTCTCGTTGCTGCAGGTTAGCTTCCATGAGGGCCTTCATA
Organism: Bufo gargarizans; assembly: GCF_014858855.1. Lineage (NCBI taxonomy): Eukaryota > Metazoa > Chordata > Amphibia > Anura > Bufonidae > Bufo > Bufo gargarizans. Next base: position 589,181,936 of record NC_058080.1, on the reverse strand, counting down.
ACAGCCTCCATTTTGTCTCTTGACACCGGTTTAAATCTAGCCGGTTTGATAAATGACATACAACCGTGAGAGAAAAAAAATAAAAAAAATTCGGCGTTCACGCCAGCCTCACTGCGCTGCCCGCATCCTCCACCAATTGTGGGGATTCGCTCTGGTAGGCAGGGTAAGCGGACGCAGTACAGAGACAAAAACATGGTAGTAAAGCAAAAGTCAGTGTTTATTCACACAAGGGAAAAAAATAACACAAACACTTGGCAGAGTCCTGGTGTTAATTCACACCACAGAAATTCCCCATGTTATTTCACATGGCCAAAGTCCACAGAACTCAAAACGAACACGTCACCTGAATATCCACAGCAGGCTTTTAGGGTGCCTGGCTTCCAGCTGGTGGCTCTCATGCAGCTCCCCAAGACACAGAGCCTTCACAGCACCACTTTTACTTGGAGGAACATACCACACCCAGCTGAGCTGCTGGCTGGGCTTTTTAAACCCCAGCCCAAAACCTGGCCTGGACGTGGGGAACAGCCACCCACCCTGCTCTTTGGCTGCTCCCAATAAGAACCGGCCCGGATCGGCTTTTCAGCCACACTAAGAATAAACAGTGTCAGCGACCACTAGCTGCGGCTGACACATAAAATAACCGGTTCTTATCTCACCGAGGCCAGGAACATCGGTGACACGTACCTTCCGTCAATGACGGACCCTTGCACCTTCCTACAATATATACACATATATATATATATATATATATATATATATATAGTACAGACCAAAAGTTTGGACACACCTTCTCATTCAAAGAGTTTTCTTTATTTTCATGACTAATTTATTATACTATATTCTGGGGTGGGAACCCTATGTACAGCTGAGACAACCCGGTGTGAACAAATTTGTTCTACATATGAAAATTGTAGAATCACACTGAAGGCATCAAAACTATGAATTATCACATGTAGAATTATATACATAACAAAACAGTGTGAAACAACTGAAAATATGTCATATCCTAGGTTCTTCAAAGTAGCCACCTTTTGCTTTGATTACTGCTTTGCACACTCTTGGCATTCTCTTGATGAGCTTCAAGAGGTAGTCACCTGAAATGGTCTTCCAACAGTCTTGAAGGAGTTCCCAGAGATGCTTAGCACTTGTTGGCCCTTTTGCCTTCACTCTGCGGTCCAGCTCACCCCAAACCATCTCGATTGGGTTCAGGTCCGGTGACTGTGGAGGCCAGGTCATCTGGCGCAGCACCCCATCACTCTCCTTCATGGTCAAATAGCCCTTACACAGCCTGGAGGTGTGTTTGGGGTCATTGTCCTGTTGAAAAATAAATGATAGTCAGACTAAACGCAAACTGGATGGAATAGCATGCCGCTACAAGATGCTGTGGTAGCCATGCTGGTTCAGTATGCCTTCAATTTTGAATAAATCCCCAACAGTGTCACCAGCAAAGCACCCCCACACCATCACACCTCCTCCTCCATGCTTCACGGTGGGAACCAGGCATGTAGTCCATCCGTTCACCTTTTCTGTGTCGCACAAAGATCTCAAATTTGGACTCAGACCAAAAGCACAGATTTCCACTGGTCTAATGTCCATTCCTGGTGTTCTTTAGCCCAAACAAGTCTCTTCTGCTTGTTGCCTGTCCTTAGCATAGTTTCCTAGCAGATATTCTACCATGAAGGCCTGATTCACACAGTCTCCTCTTAACAGTTGTTCTAGAGATGTGTCTGCTGCTAGAACTCTGGTATTGGCATTGACCTGGTCTCTAATCTGAGCTGCTGTTAACCTGCGATTTCTGAGGCTGGTGACTCGGATGAACTTATTCTCCGCAGCAGAGGTGACTCTTGGTCTTCCTTTCCTGGGGCGGTCCACATGTGAGCCAGTTTCTTTGTAGCGCTTGATGGTTTTTGTTACTGCACATGGGGACACTTTCAAAGTTTTCCCAATTTTTCGGACTGACTGACGTTCATTTCTTAAAGTAATGATGGCCACTAGTTTTTATTTACTCAGCTTCTTTTTTCTTGCCATAATACAAATTCTAACAGTCTATTCAGTAGGACTATAAGCTGTGTATCCACCTGACTTCTCCACAACGCAACTGATGGTCCCAACCCCATTTATAAGGCAAGAAATCTGTCACCACCAGACATCTGAGGAGCTCTGACAGATGCCTTTCAGAACCTCCTCCTTGAGCTTCCTTTGTTTTGCTTTCAGTTCCTCATCTCGTTAGCCTCTCTCAGCTGTCATGTAGTTGGACTGATTTCCTCCCTTCAAATTCCTCCCCATAGTGCATCAGTGTGCGGTTTATATTATTTCCTGGAGTGTGTATGCATGCTGATCCTACTTCCCAGTCTTCTACAAGATAAGTGTTGTGCATTCATTTGTGTTTTTCTGTTTGCTGGATCCCAGGTGACCCTGACTCCCTCCGTATCTAGTGTAGGGAGTCGGTGGTCGTGTCCCCTCACTATTATAGGGTGTTCAGGTGTTATACAGTCGAGGTACGAGGATATTCGATCATCTACCATTGAGATTTTCGCATAGGCTGAGCAGTCAGGAAGAGTGCCAGGTCTGATGCAGGGGTCTCCCTTTTTGTTCCTTAGTTTTGGATCCAGTGAGTCGTATATTCATTTTGTGTTGTCTTGTTTCCTGTACACCTTCCGTGACAAAATCCCACTTATTTAACCTGACAGGGCACACCTGTGAAGTGAAAACCATTTCAGGTGACTACCTCTTGAAGTTCATCAAGAGAATGCCAAAAGCAGTAATCAAAGCAAAAGGTGGCTACTTTGAAGAACCTAGAATATGACATATTTTCAGTTGTTTCACACATTTTTGTTATGTACATCATTCCACATGTGTTAATTCATAGTTTTAATGCCTTCAGTGTGAATCTACAATTTTCATAGTCATGAAAATAAAGAAAACTCTTTGAATGAGAAGGTGTGTCCAAACTTTTGGTCTGTACTGTATATACACACCTCTGTAAGACCTAGGTGGTGGTACATGTGATTCCATGAAGCAATGATTTCAAATTGATTCTGTGCTGCAGCTAGGTCAGAGAAAACCCAACAGAATCACAATACCATTTAACATGTGATTGTCTGCTGATCTGTGTATCTAATCCTACTGAACTGTATACTGAGCTGTATATCTAATCCTACCATGTGTGATACTGTAATCAGAGCTTCTGTATCTAAGCCTACCATGCCTGCCACTTTTTAAAGATGCTCTCACTATTCTTACCAAAAGAAGGTGGAACTTAGCAAGAAGGGCAGTGGCTATGCACAGCCCAACACATTAATTATAATTTAGGATAGAAATTGGCTCAAATCATAGTGCAAATGTATGCCAGTTCATAACTGATATTGTTTTGCATTTAATTGCATGGACTGCCAAAAGAGGCAGTATAAGATGCACTTTTTACCCCCCAAAGTGTGGGGAAAATGTCAATGTGTCTAATTCGGCAAATACTATTGAGGGCTCCCTGTGTGTGCTCTGTACCCACCGCTTCCTGGTCTTCCTCTTCCGCACGCTGTGCTGTGACCTGCGCACATTGTGAGGATGTCGGTGCTCTGTGACCTCACACTGTGCAACGTCAGGTCACAGCATAGAGCAGCAGGAAAACCAGGAGGAGTGCTGGATCTCGGGAGCGGCACCTTCCAGAGCAAGAGAGATACTTTTTTTGTTTTTTTTTTGTAAGCTGTGAGCTTTGATTAACATGGGGGTCTGATCTGGGGTGGGTCTAAATGGCGGGTCTTATTCGCATTGGGTGGGTCCCTGATCTGAGGTCTGAATGGGGGCCTTTTTCACATTGGGAGCTGATCTGAAGTTTGGGGGTCTTATGAACATCGAGGGTCTGAGCTGAGGTCTGATTTGGGGTCTTTTTAACATTGGGGGTCTGAGCTGTTGTCTGATTAACATTGGGGGTCTGATTAGTGTTCTGATCTGAGGTCTAAAGATATTTTTTTTCTTATTTTCCTCGCTCTAAAACCTAGGTGCATCTTATAAGGCAAAAAATATGAAAGGTGAACCTTACTCCAGTGGGCTTCTTAATAACACTGGCATAGGAAACACCAGTCTTAATGCAATCTGCTACATTTTTGTAGATTTTTTGTAGTGTGCTTTTAGTTAAGCGTGCATGTGTATTTGGTTGTTTGGAAAGACAGCTTATGGCCTAGGGAGCATTTGACCGTCATCTAGCTAAACTGTATAGACATCAACAGGGGGGACAGTAAAGTAGCTAAGGCAACATGAACTCTAAATATTACTTTAGTCTGACTATTACAACAGACTCACATTCTGCTGTTTCCCTATTTTCCATTTACCATAATGAAGTGACTACAGAGAGGTGGCAATCATTTTTGCATATAGGGGGAGCATGGGTCATTGAATGTAATGTGTAGCCCTTGGATACAGACTTGAAGCCTATGTGAAGTAATGGGTTATATATCATTCATGTACATTGTATTTTCTTAATATTTTTTGTAGTAATGAATTGACTTAGTTCTACTGTACAGTCGTGGCCAGAAGTTTTGAGAATTACATAAAAATTGGAAAAGTTGCTGCTTAAGTTTTTAGAATAGCTATTTGCATATACTCTAGAATGTTATGAAGAGTGATCTGATAAATTGCATATTCCTTCTTTGCCATGAAAATTAACTTAATCCCCCCAAAAACTTTCCGCTGCATTACATTACCGTCATTAAAGGACCTGCTGAGATTACTTCAGTAATCGTCTTGTTAACTCAGGTGAGACTGTTGACGAGCACAAGGCTGGAGATCATTATGTCAGGCTGATTCGGTTAAAATGGCAGACTTGACCTGTTAAAAGGAGGGTGATGCTTGAAATCATTGTTCTACCACTGTTAACCATGGTGACCTGCAAAGAAACGCGTGCAGCCATCATTGCGTTGCATAAAAATGGCTTCACAGGCAAGGATATTGTGGCTACTAAGATTGCACCTCAATCAACAATTTATAAGATCATCAAGAACTTCAAGGAAAGAGGTTCAATTCTTGTTAAGAAGGCTTCAGGGCATCCAAGAAAGTCCAACAAGCGCCAGGATCGTCTCCTAAAGAGGATTCAGCTGCGGGATCGGAGTGCCACCAGTGCAGAGCTTGCTCAGGAATGACAGCAGGCAGGTGTGAGCGCATCTGCATGCACAGTGAGGCGAAGACTTTTGGAATATGGCCTGGTGTCAAGAAGGGCAGCGAAGAAGCCACTTCTCTCCAAAAAACCCATCAGGGACAGATTGATCTTCTGCAGAAAATATGGTGAATGGACTGCTGAGGACTGGGGCAAAGTCATATTCTCCGATGAAGCCTCTTTCCGATTGTTTGGGGCATCAGGAAAAAGGCTTGTCCGGAGAAGAAAAGGTAAGCGCTACCATCAGTCCTGTGTCATGCCAACAGTAAAGCATCCTGAGATCATTCATGTGTGGGGTTGCTTCTCATCCAAGGGAGTGGGCTCACTCACAATTTTGCCCAAAAACACAGCCATGAATAAAGAATGGTACCAAAACACCCTCCAACAGCAACTTCTTCCAACAATCCAACAACAGTTTGGTGACGAACAATGCATTTTCCAGCACGATGGAGCACCGTGCCATAAGGCAAAAATGATAACTAAGTGGCTCGGCGACCAAAACGTTGACATTTTGGGTCCATGGCCTGGAAACTCCCCAGATCTTAATCCCATTGAGAACTTGTGGTCAATGCTCAAGAGGCGGGTGGACAAACAAAAACCCACTAATTCTGACAAACTCCAAGAAGTGATTATGAAAGAATGGGTTACTATCAGTCAGGAATTGGCCCAGAAGTTGATTGAGAGCATGCCCAGTCGAATTGCAGAGGTTCTGAAAAAGAAGGGCCAACACTGCAAATACTGACTCTTTGCATAAATGTCATGTAATTGTCGATAAAAGCCTTTGAAACGTATGAAGTGCGTGTAATAATATTTCACTACATCACAGAAACAACTTAAACTAAGATTTAAAAGCAGTTTAGCAGCAAACTTTGTGAAAACTAATATTTGTGTCATTCTCAAAACTTTTGGCCACGACTGTACATTGTCTATGGAAAATGCAGTGAAAATAAAATTCTATTAACCACCTCCGGACCGCCTAACGCACGGATGCGTCCGGAAGGTGGTTGATTCATTCCTCCTGGACGCATCCATGCGTCATCTCGCGAGACGCGAGATTTCGGTCAGAGCCGGCCCGCGCATGCGCATTGCGGGCCGGCAAAAGTTAAAGGAGTATTTCGTCAGCAACCTGCCAGCCAATGATGGTCGCTGGCAGGTTGCTGATTTTTAAAAAATCGAATCAGAAGCCAGATAACAGATCATATTAGTAAATATGATCTGTTATATGGCTGCCCTGCTCCTCTGCTGGTCCTTTTCGTCAGTTGGATCCAGCAGAGGAGCAGGCATCACTGTGAGTAGCACCAACACTACACTTTAGCCCCAGATCACCCCCTGCACCCCAATTAACCCTTTGATCTCGCAGGCCATTTTTTACACATTTTGATTGCAAACTACTTCTCACACATATGGGCCCCTAAATTGCCAGGGCAGTATAACTACGCCACAAGTGACCCCATTTTGGAAAGAAGACACCCCAAGGTATTCCGTGAGGGGCATTGCGAGTTCCTAGAATTTTTTATTTTTTTTCGCAAGTTAGTTGAATATGAGACTTTGTAAGAAAAAAAAAAATCATAATTTTCCGCTAACTTGGGACAAAAAATAGAAAATTCTAGGAACTCGCCATGCCCCTCACGGAATACCTTGGGGTGTCTTCTTTCTAAAATGGGGTCACTTGTGGCGTAGTTATACTGCCCTGGCAATTTAGGGGCCCAAATGTGTGAGAAGTACTTTGCAATCAAAATGTGTAAAAAATGGCCTGCGAAATCCGAAAGGTGCACTTTGGAATATGTGCCCCTTTGCCCACCTTGGCAGCAAAAAAGTGTCACACATCTGGTATCGCCGTACTCAGGAGAAGTTGGGGAATATGTTTTGGGGTGTCATTTTACATATACCCATGCTGGGTGAGATAAATATCTTGGTCAAATGCCAACTTTGTATAAAAAATGGGAAAAGTTGTCTTTTGCCAAGATATTTATCTCACCCAGCATGGGTATATGTAAAATGACACCACAAAACACATTCCCCAACTTCTCCTGAGCACGGCGATACCAGATGTGTGACACTTTTTTGCAGCCTAGGTGGGCAAAGGGACCCACATTCCAAAGTGCACCTTTTGGATTTCACCGATCATTTTTTACAGATTTTGATTGCAAACTACTTCTCACACATCTGGGCCCCTAAATTGCCAGGGCAGTATAACTACGCCACAAGTGACCCTATTTTGGAAATAAGACACCCCAAGGTATTTTGTGATGGGCATAGTGAGTTCATGGAAGTTTTTATTTTTTGTCAAGTTAGTGGAATATGAGACTTTGTAAGAAAAAAAAAAAAATCATCATTTTCCGCTAACTTGTGACAAAAAATAAAAAGTTCTATGAACTCACTATGCCCATCAGCGAATACCTTAGGGTGTTTACTTTCCGAAATGGGGTCATTTGTGGGGGTTTTCTACTGTAGAACCTCAGGAAACATGACAGGTGCTCAGAAAGTCAGAGCTGCTTCAAAAAGCGGAAATTCACATTTTTGTACCATAGTTTGTAAACGCTATAACTTTTACCCAAACCATTTTTTTTTTGCCCAAACATTTTTTTTTATCAAAGACATGTAGAACAATAAATTTAGCGAAAAATGTATATACGGATGTCGTTTTTTTTGCAAAATTTTACAGCTGAAAGTGAAAAATTTAATTTTTTTGCAAAAAAATCGTTAAATTTTGATTAATAACAAAAAAAGTAAAAATGTCAGCAGCAATGAAATACCACCAATTGAAAGCTCTATTAGTGAGAAGAAAAGTAGGTAAAATTCATTTGGGTGGTAAGTTGCATGACCGAGCAATAAACAGTGAAAGTAGTGTGTGCAGAAGTGTAAAAAGTGGCCTGGTCATTAAAGGGTTTCTACCACTTGCATATCACATATTTGGTGATCAGACACTAGCGATCCGCTAGTGTCTGATGTAGCTTACAAGCTAATTATTACCTTAATCCGTTCGGCCCATACCTCAAAAAAAGCACTTATATCTTTATGCAAATGAGCCTCTAGGTGCTATGCAGGCGTTTTTCCAGCACCTAGAGGCTCCGTCTACCTTGCAGTTTGCCGCCCATCGCCTCGCTCCAGCACGCCCATCTTCAACTCTATTCGATCCTCCCCCTGCTTCTGCCTTCCGAAATCTCGCGCCTGTGCCGTTCGTCGCGGCATTCGGCGCAGGCGCAGTCAATGTCTGACCGCTCCGTGCTCAGACATTTCCACTGCGCCTGCGCCGATGACATCGGCGCAGGCGCAGTGGAAATGTCTGAGCACGGAGCGGTCAGACATTGACTTCGCCTGCGCCGAATGCCTCCGAATGCCGCGACGAACGGCGCAGGCGCGGGATTTCTGAAGGCTGAAGCAGGGGGAGGATCGAATACGGTAAGAGATGGGCGTGCTGGAGCGAGGCGATGGGCGGCAAACTGCAAGGTAGACGGAGCCTCTAGGTGCTGGAAAAACGCCTGCATAGCACCTAGAGGCTCATTTGCATAAAGATATAAGTGCTTTTTTTGAGGTATGGGCCGAACGGATTAAGGTAATAATTAGCTTGTAAGCTACATCAGACACTAGCGGATCGCTAGTGTCTGATCACCAAATATGTGATATGCAAGTGGTAGAAACCCTTTAAGGGGGTTTCAGCTAGTGGGGTTGAAGTGGTTAAACATGAACAAAAATTTATAAAATGGTATAGAAGGTTTAGTAACTTGAGATAGAGGTCATACTAATGACACCGTTCACACAACCCAAAGGCTGCCTCTGGCTGTTTTGCTCTTTTTTTAAAGTCTTACAGGAAGAGATTTACCAAGTACATGCTCGATTACTAGTCTGAAGTCTTCCTGTAGAATATATTGCAATTATCTAAAATTATAGTGTACAACTGTACACTATAGTGCAATGTATTTTTCAGGCTGCTGAATATTTGAGAGCAAGCTATATGAAGTTTAAAAAGTAAAAAAAAATATATAAGATTTACTAATTGATATAATAATCTGAGCATTCTAGAAGCAGGTGCATAGGTGACATACAAAAGGTTAATTTGGAAACAAGACAAATAAAAAGTAAAAAAAATTAAACTAGAAGAAAACAATGAAAGTAACAATGATAGTACGTCATTGTGCCATTTCTTTCTCCTTGAAAACGGGAAATTATGCAAAAAACGTCTTCACATCAAATCTTAATATACTTTATTTACTATGCGAGTGATGCAATTATTTTAATCCCGTTTTTGTGTTTTTATGTTATACACTTTTTTAAATAATTTTTGGTTATATTTTTTATTTTTCAGGTCATTACTTACTGTATATTTTTAAAAATTCTAATATCCCGTGGTTTTTGCACTGGTCACTAAGCCTATAATAAACACAACTTCTTGATCTGTGCTGAGGAAGGGTGGCAGGTATGCATAAATATATATGCATGCCTACTGGGGCATGCATATATATATATTAGTTATGCATAAATGGTCCCCTCAGAGGGCGATGTGCGCAGATGTGCCCAGCACCTGTGCCCAGCCTCCTCTGATATTCCCCAGGGGCTCATGCATGCCCCTGTGGGAATTCATGTATATGCCCCTGAATATATATATATATATATATATATATATATTTAATGCCCCCTGAATATGATCATTTAAAGCCCCCTTATCATATAAATCCCCCCCCCCCCTCCTGTTGTATGGACCCAGATGCATCAATGTGAATGTGCCCCAAGCATTCACATTGATGCAATCTGGGTGAAGGCGCCAGGATGACCGGACAAGGTCCGGTCATTCAGGTGAACACAAAGGATTCAAATTCTAAAGAATTTGAATCCTTTTGTTCTAATTATCTGCAGCCCTGCTGGAGATAATTAAGCATAACAGAGAGAGAGGAGATACCTCCCTCCCTCTATTATGCGCATTCCGGTAGCGCAATTACCATTGCGCTGTCCGGAATGCCGAAAGCTACAGGCAGGAGATCAAAGGATCTCCCGCCTGTCAGCAAGTGCACACGGCCCTGCGGCACGCGTGCAGGGACGTGCGGGCAGGCGCGGTTACGTCATCTCACCGCGCCGGCCCACGTGTCCTTCACAGTGGTGCGCGCTCGCACGCCGCTGTGTGGGCAATATGGCAGTGCGGGCAGCCGGACATATAAGTCCAGCAGGCCCTGCACTGGGTAGAAGAGAGCCGGCCGCCCACCCTGAAGAATCATCCCCAGGACGACTAGCATCCCCTAGGCAACGAGCGGAAGGACTAAGTATCCCCCCCACTATCCCACCAACGAATTCTCCATTAACCCCACTATCCCACCAACGAATCCCCACTCCATTAACCCCCACTATCCCACCAACGAACCCCCACTCCTCATATATTTAACCCTATAACCCCTGATTTACCCCCTTATTATACCCTTGATCCCTACCACTATCCCACCAACGTTTTACCCTTTAAATCCCTGACCCCATACTGCCCTTGTAAACCCTATTGCCCTGATTTACCCTAGTCCCTGCCCTGATACCCTTGCTACCCTGTACCTGATTTCCCTGATTTACCCTGGTCCCTGCCTGTTGTGCTTACCCCTAGATATTTCACCCTTTTCACTGTATAGATCATAGTTAACCCTCGTCGTACCCCATAGGGATAGTAAATAGAACCAGGTGGGTGGGCTGTGAATATACTTGTATGTGTGAATTGTATAGATAGTTTATGGGTGGAATTTGGGAATGTGTAGTGTAATTTAGGATTGTATATGTGTAGTGCTGTGTATTTACTGTATATCGTGTGCGTCAGGTGTTAATAAATACTGTAATATTTGTACCCTTTGTGTAGCGTGTACTTGTTAGCGGTAGTGAGTTAGTTAGGCGCATGCAGCTAGCATAGTGATTAGTGTAAAGTATAGCGAAAGTATTGTTTTATTTTTATATAAAGGTATAAATAGGCGGAGTCGTCAATAGACGGCTCCTCCTATTTATGAATATTATCGATATTCGCATAATATTGGTGATTAATATTCCCCCTTTACATTGGCGAGCCAGGCCCACTGCGTGGATTTTGCATTTATTTGTGGTCTTTTGGCTGAGGGTCGCTGGTACTGTGAATTAGCAGGCAGGAGAGACGCTGTCAGCGGAGTGTCTGAGCGTCTAGGACCCGATAATTCGGACAGGAGAAGCGATACTTCCCTTAGAGTACCAGAAATAAAACAAAATCTTTTGCAGAGAATCTATAATCTATCTGTGTATTAATATTTTTCTATTTGCTTTACACAGTCACAGTCGCTGGGGTAAGAGAAGAAGGATACGTCACGGAAAGAGATCCATCTTCGTTGGAGGTACATACAAGTCTGGCTGGTCGGGAAGAAGCGATCCGGAAGAAAAGGACTTCTTTCAAGCCGCTGTAAGGGACGGGAAAGTACAGCACCAACAAGAAGATGGAGGCTCAGAAAAATGAACTTCTCCACACTCCAACACTTAGCCAAAAACAGCACTTTTAATCCCATTGTTCCTACTACATACAAATCCGCTGAGCTGCTGTGGTCCGCTTTACTGGACCAGGTGTACGCTCATGACCGGGTTTGTATTAGTAGGAGTATCTTTAACAAGACCACCAAACGCCTCCAAATGCTAGCCAAATTGGTTCTTTCCTATGAGGATACCATTTGGAAGGCGGAACACACAGAGACACTTGCCAACACAAGAAAGGCAGGGGAGGTGGCGGACAAAGCAAACTTCCACTGCAATTGTTGTGTTGATAACTTTAGAAGAATTCACACACTAGAGGCTCAATTACAAGAAGAGGCCCAGTGTACAGTCGAGAGGGGCAGAGAAATCTGTGTGTTAGAGTCGAGACTCTCGGATAAGGACAGTCTCTACTCTGACATGGACAGAGAGCTACTCCGGCTGTACACTGAGATTAATCAGTACAGGAACAATACGGTATCTATGGATGCCCTGATTGTTCAGATAAGGGAGGACATGGCTGCAAAGACGCAAAACATTGCAGACTTGCAGCGGGCAATCTCCAATTTGTCCAGGCCTAGTACCAACGGTATGGTGCCCACGAAACAAGTTTGTGTTTCCGGAACGGCACAGGGGGAGACAGCGGCGACAGAGCCAATGTCTTCGACAGATCATACATCCGCAGTGGTAGACACTAGGGGACAGGTGGAGCGGTAGCTACAATTCACCCCGTCACCCGGGGAGAATAGGAGTAGCAACCGTTACCAGGAACAGGACAACGGTTGAGGAGAGGAAAGTGGAGGGGTATATTCCGCTTCCAATCCTCCAACACGTCCGGAGAAACAGGAAGAGGTGTATCCTAACCATTCCAGTATGGAAAGGATACACTTCCTGTTACGGATCTGCAAGGAGATCCCGAAATATGATCCCCATGTAGATCCGTTTGCTTCATGCAATATTTTCGAAGGTCACTGTAACAAATATTCAGTGGCTCCGGAATATCGCATTGGAGCTGTTCAGATTATGGTTACCAACACACCTTAATCAAAGGTATGAGGTAACGGGGAGATTGCAACCCACGAATGGCCAGTTTCATGATAAGGAGGAGCATCTCTCTATACTCACGAGACTGGCCACGGGTCATTGGGATGTCACTCCAGAGGTCCTGTCAAAGTTCAAGCCTACTATACATGATGAACCCTTATCATTGTGTAGTCGGTTTGAAGCAATGTACAGGATGGTTACCAAAGATCAGGGTATTGGGATTCCACAAGGCATGGTGCGCATGTTTGTGGAAAAGTTCCCATATCTTGAAACTGCAATCCGGCTGAGTGCAGCTAGGGAGCCATCCCTCACGGACGCAGCCATGATTATTGAGCAGTGTAGACAAGACATACTGCTCAGTAAGAAGTCTGTGAAAGTGAGGGAGCAAGACGAACGGGTACAACACACGAGGTATGCATCAACTGTTCGCCCCATGGCCCCACCGTTGGAAAAGGCAGGAAACTTTCGTTGTTTCCTGTGCTTACAAGAGGGGCACATAAAAATAAATTGTCCACAGTGGTTAAAGATTACCCGGACAAATTCGGAGAAAAATGGCAATAATAACGGTTTCAGGATGAAACCTAATTTTGCCAGGCCTGTGGGGGAACAGGTTGATATGAATCTGGGACATTCATCAGGTCAAGCACCAAAATGCTTGGCGGTCATGAATGTCCCAGGGGGCGTGGAATCAAGAGATTCCACACCCAAGGATCAGGAAGAGAGCGCAAGAGTGGCAGTATGTACCACACAAATACCTACTGGGAGTCTGGTGGATATCGACTGAGGATTAGGGGTCCCTGAAGAGTTGGCACCAGTATGTACAATCATACTGGATCCTTCAGGGAGACCCTATATAAAAGCCACGATAAAAGATAAAGAAACGGAAATCATGCTTGATACTGGGGCGGAAATTTCCATTACCAATATCAAACCTGATCTACTCCCCAACAGCCCTCAGTGTGTGGTGATCGGATTTGATCACCAACAAGGGGGGGTGAAGGCCCACAGAATTGATGAGGTAATTGTTCAGATTACCAGGTACACTACCCTCAGGATACCCATGTGGTATTGTGGTATTACCCCAGTTCTGATAACATTATCGGAACCGATGTAATGACACAAAATGGGTGGATCCTGGACCTGGCAAATTGCATTGTGTGGAAGGGTCCCAGACGAGCCAAGGTGTTTGTCATTCAACGCCAGTGTCTGGGACCACCTTTGCCAGCAGTAGATAACTCTACTGATGTGCTGGAACACAAGTGGCCCGAGGTCTCACACAATCCAGACCTTGAGCCTATTGTGTACAAGCACCCTGATCTGTGGGCCCAAAGTAAGAATGACTGTGGGAGATTGATTGGCGTTTTGGTGGACACAGGGTCCTGACCCTCCACCTCAACGCCAATATCGATTTCAACCAGAGGCCACCCATTCAATTATGGACACTGTCCTTGAATTGAAGACTAGGGGTGTGGTCATTGAGGGCAACTCAAAGTTCAACAATGCCCTCTGGCCAGTTTAGAAAAAGGACACAAACGCATGGAGGCTGACCATAGACTTCTGTGTCCTTAACAAATACACCCCAATGTCAGCCCCAGTGGTGGCCCAAACTCCCGACATCATGGCCAGAATAAGTGGCAAAAGCCGCGTATTCTCGACCATCGATGTTGCCAACGGGTTCTTCTCCATCGAACTCACGGAGTCGTGTCGGTACAAATTTGCTTTTACAGTGGGGGACAAACAGTACATGTTTGCTGTACTGCCCCAGGGGTTCCATAGCAGCCCCACGTATTTCCATCAGGCATTGGTGGCTGTGCTGAGTGTGTTCTCACGGCCGGAACGCCTCCTACAATACGTGGATGACCTGCTTTTGCATACAGAAACCATGGAGGAACACTTGGTTCTGTTGAAAGAGCTGCTGGGACTCCTGGCAAAGTCAGGACTCAAACTGAGTCCCCATAAGGCAAATTTGGCTAAAGCGGAGGTAACTTTCCTTGGGGTCCAAATTTCCTGTGGAACCAAAGGAATCATGACGGCCCGTGTGGAAGCCATGGTAAAGTTACCCAGGCCTGGCACCCTTCAGGATTTGAGAAAATTCCTGGGGGTTGCCAACTTCATGAGGGAGTTCATAGAGGATTTTGCGGCCAAAGCGAGACCTCTCTACGAACTCCTTCGAGGAGAGGAACCCTCAATCAAAGGTTGGTCCTCGGCGCCTGTGTTGGCCACTCCAAATTCAGATGGGGAAATGGCCATACAGACGCATGCAGGGATGGAGTCTATCTCAGCGGTCCTTGTACAGAAAGTAGGTTACGAGACCAGACCGCTGGGATATTTCTCCAGGCTGCTTTCGCCCGTCGAACGAGGGTTCGATGAATGCGCCAAGCAATTGGCAGCCATACACTATGCTGTTAAGACCACAGAGCATATTGTTGGCTTCCGGCCCCTCACTTTGCAGTCTCCACATTCACCTTTGACCCTTTTGCTCCGTGATACTCTCCCTGGAGTCTCCCAACAGAGATTCGGGAGATGGATCATGGATCTCAGCGTCCGGAATCTGCAGGTGGACCACAAGGCCAAGTATGTTCTGTCCCAGTTGCTGAACCTGACTGGAACTGAACATGACTGTGGCCAACCAGTAATGGACGACTCTCCACAGATGTTCAGGACTGACAAGCATCCAGATGACAGAGTCATCTTTGTTGATGGCTCTCGGTTCTATCTGGATGGGGAATATGTCACAGGTTTTGCTGTGCTGGATGAGACCCCTGGTACCCAGAGACTTGTCCGGTTACCAGGTCACATGTCAGCACAGCGGGCAGAGCTGGAGGCTGTTAAAGATGCTCTGCTTCTTCGCCCTCCAGGGAAACGAGCTATATATAGCGACAGCGCATATGTAGTTCGCTCCCTCACATTGCACCTGGATGTTTGGAAGAGAAGAGGATTTGTGGACAGCCAAAACAAACCTCTGGCTCATGTGTCAGTCCTGAAGGAGCTGTGGGAGTGGGGTATGGCACACGTGGCGGAAGCAGCCATTATCAAAATCCCGGCGCATCAAAAAGGGGACGAACCTTTGACAGCAGGTAACAACCAGGCAGACGAACTGGCAAAACTAGCAGCAGTGTCTGGGACCTTTCGGGAACCAGGCACTGAGCCATTGCCCGCATACCGGATTGCAGCGCATACTCATCTGAGTGACGGCCCGGTGTCATTCGAGGAGGAACAAGCTAAGGATCCTCTTCTAATGACACACATCCAAGTACCACAGCATCCCTGGTCCTTACAACAGGGGATCCTGTGTTACGACACCGGTACACAGTCGCTTCCTCTCCCGGTGGTTCCACAGCATCTGCAAGCAGAACTGACGCGGTTGAACCACCAAATGTTTGGGCATCTTGGCCGGAATAAGCTCTTGCCTCTCTTGAGAGACAAATTGTACTGGCCTGGAATGTCCAACACAGTAGAGGAGGTTACGCAACAGTGCCTGGTGTGTGCTCAGGTTAACCCAAGGGCGTCTGCCCTGAAGCCAGTGTTACAGCGGGTTCCTCCTGCTGATGGTCCATGGTCCGCTATCCAAATTGATTTCATCGGACCTTTGCCAACTGGGAGTCGTAACTGTCGTTACGCCCTGGTGGTAGTGGATGTCTTCTCGAAGTGGGTAGAAGCCATCCCTACGGTCAATGATTCGGCCAAGTTCTGTCACGATGGGGGATCCCCAGATTGATAGAATCCGACAGAGGGACTCATTTCACAGGTAAGGTCATGAAAGCGCTTTGTGATCTCCTAGACATAAAGCAAAGGTTTCATGTCCCTTATCACCCTCAGTCAGCGGGCATTGTGGAGCGGATGAACTGGACCATCAAAACCCGGCTTTCCAAGGCACTGCTGGAGAAAGGTTCCTTTTGGGTAACCTCCCTTCCAGCTGTGCTAATGGGTATCTGAGCCACAGAGGCCCCTAGTACCGGTATCTCCCCATTTGAACCCATGACCGGACGTAAGATGCCCCTATGTCTACCAAACAAACCCCAAGTGTCGGAGCCCACGAAGAACGCCATCGCCAGAGACATGTTTCTCCAACAGGTTCAGCAGAACCTGAAGGAGTCACTGCCTCATGCAGCTATATGGTTACACAAACCGTATCTACAGGGGGGAACACCTATGCCCTCTGTAGGAGAAATGGTAATGGTGAAAGTCTTTTGTCGGGTCGGCCCATGGGACGCAAACTGGGAAGGACCGTACAAGGTCCTTGAAATGATGGGGGACACCATGCTGAAGGTACAAAGGCCTATCACGAACAAAAAGAAATCCCGTAGACGCCAGGAAGTTTTTGGGATTCACATCGACCAGGCCAAAGCCACCCGAGCCTCCCCAACTCAATAACGCATACCGTTCCGAGTTGGGTGAGGGGGGGAAAGGGCTTGGTGGGTCGAGTGTGAATCCAATACACTTAACACATTCCATCTCATTGCAGAACACAAGAGGGAGACACTCCATGGGACCACACTGCCAGGGAAGAGCTAGGCATCCTCTGAATGGGATACGTATCCAGCTTGTGACACTGGTGGTAAGCATGTTGATGGCGGGCTCAGCCTCTTCAGGGGAGGACCTGGGGACTAATATTGGTATGGCCAGCATATCACTTGATGGACCCTGCCTTTTAATGGTGGAATGTTTGGGTGGCAAAATCCTGGAACCATACAAGAACGTTACCTTTACACCAGGTCAATGGTATCTGTATGGTTTCCAGAGAGAGGGTTTTGCCAATGGTGTAATTCAGCATTATACCCCAGTGGAGAATGTGTCTGCCATACAACATGACTTGCACGCCCTCTGTCTCAAGGAATACAGGCATTTTCAGGACTTGGACCTTGTACCTATCAAATCCTTAAGATGGGTGTCTAGGAATCCACACTTGCACCCTTAGTAGCAAGTGAGAGTCAACACTACCACAGTGTTGTGTAGAAAGGAGGGTTTGCTGAGTCCTGAAGATGTCACTGGGGCAGAGTACAGCGGTTGGTATATCCTGAAAGCTACCTTCCTAGGAAAGGATAGCAGAGACGGGTTGAGGGTTAGGACATATTTCGATAGGCCCATTCCGGTAAAAGGCACCCTGAAGGCTTATTGTATGTTGAGGGATTCTCAGATGATTATCACCAGGGAATCCAGTTATGTACAGGGACATGTATCCACAGATTACTTGCGAACCAGCATAATGATGTTAAAGTAAAACTGCAGTGACTCTAATCAGGCCATTTGGAATGATCAGAGTGGGCCAGTAAAACTGGAGGGTTTGTATCGAGCCACAGTTTTAAAGGTACGGACCGATGCCAAGGACCCAAGGTATGCGCAGTTAAAGGGGTCTCCATCCATACGGTCTTTCATGATCCACCCAGTGGATGTATGGATGGTACCCCTATGATTGAGGAATACCGGGGCAGGTATGTGTCTTCCGATTGGACAGACCCCAGGGGCAGGGACATTAACTTTGACATCAATATAGATGGTTCATTAAAGTGGCCTTTTTGCGAGGCAGCCGACGAAGGGTGCTTGACCATTACTCAATGGGTCTATCTGTCTCAAACCAATCCCGTAGGGAAACTAGTGTTACAGGCTGGAGAAGACGAACAATGGTATCCATTCAAAGGACGGGGACGGGTCTGTGTTACGGTAGTAAGGGTCCCCTACGAAACAGAAGGTCTCCAACCAGTAAGACCACATTTGGACTCTTGCACCACCCCTATCCATCAATTGGCAGACCCTGTAGCTCCTCAACTGTCATCCCCCTGGAGGAGAGACCTGGTGGCTATGGGACTTGGCGGAGGTGCTTTGGGAGTGGGTGCCCTGAACACTATGGATATGGAAGTCCTGAGAAGTAAGCTTGGGGAGGTTGCGCGACATGCCGGGGAAGGATTCAAGACCTAGATTAATGTAGAACACATCTTAGAGGGTTTACAACACTCGCACATTGATGCCACTACCTCTCTATCTTCTGCTATACGTGAGAAGTTTAGGAGGTTAGTTGTGGGTCTCTTGGAGGAGCAGGATCGGGCTAAGCTTGCTCTGGCGTGTACGCAGGTCCAGAGTGAACTCTCGGACAACCTTAAACATATTGTCACGGCACTTCACAACGGCCACTTCCCATTCAACCTCCGTCAGCGAATAAGTCCACTGATTTCTCCTTTTGCCATTAATCACACCAACTGGTGGGTAGTTCAGTGGCATGGATGTCAAAATTTAGCCTGCACTGCTTCGTCCCTGGCACCTGTGTCCGGTCGCATCAGCCAAGGATACAGTGTCGTCAATCTAGGAACAGCGATTAACAACCAGACGGTGCTTCATCCCCAGCTCCCCTCGGGCGTTCTAACCTATGAGGAGGGCCATCCCTCTTTGTTTGATACGGAGGGATGTTGGATAAGGGAGAATGCCATCCTCTGTCAGGGTAGTCGGGAGCGGGTGCTCAGACACCAGTGTTGGAACACCGAGGGGTCCTGTGAAATGAAGGCCAACCCAATGCCCTCATCCTCTTTGAAATATTTGGGACAGGGGTATTGGTGTTGGTACCAAGGGAGTGATCCATCGTATGCAATTTTTGGGCTTAACTGCACCGAACGAGGAACACTCCGCCCCGGAGCATACTGCACCCTTAGTCCCGTTTTTAGGTTTGAACATCGCAGAGCAGCAGGGAAGAACGCCTATTACCCCAGAGAAAAGACTTGACATCCTGCCCCGATGTCCCTGTAAGACTTCAGAAGATTTCTCTTGGCTTTGGCAAAGAACTTAGACATCTCCTGATGGATTTCAGCCAAGAGGAAGAGATCATACAACGTCTTCGGGAGACGGAGAAGCAAGCCACCATTCAACTCACCCATGACCGAACAAAGATTATCGCGATTGCCACAGCATTGGGCAAGGTTTCGTGGTGGGAGAGTCTTTCGGATATAGTCCTACGGCAACGTCATTTTTCAATTTATTGACACACCCGGTGATAGTGCTTCTGGTTCTGGTTGGACTCATGTACCTTGGACTATGGTGGATGTATCGGAGAGTCAAGAGACTAACGGACCAACTAAACCAGAACCAGACGGCACTACACGAAATCAACCGCCGAAGGCTCAGGACTCGACTTCACAAAAAGTCCTGAGGCCTAATCACCCAAAGGACAGGACAATTGGACTGAACTCTTGGGTTTAGGGGGGTTGGGGGGGGTTATTGTGTAAATAGGTGGTGTGAATGGGTATAAGATTAGGGAACAATAGGGACAGGGCCCCTCTGGTTGCCATTTGCCACTTTGACCCCTGAACGGTAAGGATCATAAGGGAAAAACTGGATGTGTAGTGTAACACAGAGAAGGCAAGAAGGGGGGAGGGGTGGCCCTGTATGTGAAAGACAGCATAAAATCTAATTTGATACAAGTTAGCGAGAACAATTTAGAGTCAGTTTGGGTTACCTTGCAGCTTGATAATCATAAGGTAACTCGTGTAGGTGTGATATATAGACCACCTAGCCAAGTCAAAGAATTAGATGATCTACTAGTTGAGGAAATAGCTAAAATGACATTGAAGGGGGAAGTTATCATTATGGGAGACTTCAATCTTCCTGATGTAAACTGAAAAAACCAAAATAGCTAGTTCTGCCAGGAGTACAGATATTCTAAATTCCTTACTGGGATTATCTCTGCAACAAGTAGTTGAGGAGCCAACCCGGAAGGAGGCCATTTTAGATTTAGTATTCACAAATGGGAATTTGGTATATGATATTACTGTAGGGGAAAGCTTGGGATCTAGTGATCACCAGTCAGTGTGGTTTACTATAAGTACAGTGTCACACCACACAAAGTCACACCACACAAAAACAAAAGTTTTAGATTTTAGAAAAACTGACTTTTCTAAAATTAGATTAGTGGTATATGAGTCCCTATCAGATTGGAACAGTTTCATTGGAGTCCAGGAGAAATGGTACTACTTAAAAGAGGCACTATTGAAGGCAACAGAAAATTGCATTAGGCATGTCAGTAAAAGCAAAAAAAGGAAAAGACCACTGTGGTACTCAGCAGAAGTGGCCAAAAACATTAAAAACAAAAAGATAGCATTTAGGAATTATAAAAATAAAAAAAAGAGGATGACAGGCTAATTTACAAGATTAGCCAGAGAGAGGCCAAACAAGTTATAAGAGCTTCTAAAGCACAGGCAGAAGAGAAATTAGCTCAGTCAGGGAAAAAAGGCAATAAGGCATTCTTCAGATACATAAATGAAAAAAGGAAACTAAAACAAGGAATTACAAAATTAAAAACAAAAGAAGGAAGGTATATGGAAGAAGATAAAGAACTAGCTGACTGCCTCAATGAATACTTCTGTTCAGTCTTTACGAAGGAAAATGAAGGAAAAGGACCTCAGTTAGGAAAGAAGACTAATGAATCTTTTGATGCATGTGTCTTTACAGAGGAAGAGGTTCTAAGTCAGCAGTCTAAAATCAATACAAATAAGTCACAGGGGCCTGATGGGATACACCCAAAGCTATTAAAAGAGCTCAGCGGTGAACTAGCAAAACCATTAACAGATTTATTTAACCAATCACTGGCAACAGGAGTCGTCCCAGAAGATTGGAAATTAGCAAATGTTGTGCTGATTCACAAGAAAGGTAGTAGGGAGGAATCGGGCAACTATAGGCCAGTAAGCCTGACATCAATAGTGGGGAAATTAATGGAAACCATACTTAAGGAGAGGATTGTGGAACATCTAAAATCCCATGGATTGAAAGATGAAAAACAACATGGGTTTACTTCAGGGAGATCATGTCAAACTAATCTTATTGATTTTTTTGATTGGGTGACTAAAACAATAGATGGCGAAGGTGCAGTAGACATCGCTTATCTAGACTTCAGTAAGGCTTTCAATACTGTCCCACACAGAAGGCTTATCAATAAATTGCAGTCTTTGGGCTTGGACTCCCATATTGTTGAATGGATTAGGCAGTGGCTGAGGGACAGGCAACAGAGGGTTGTAGTCAATGGAGTATATTCAGACCAAGGTCTTGTTACCAGTGGGGTACCTCAGGGATCTGTTCTGGGACCCATATTGTTTAATATCTTTATCAGCGAAATTGCAGAAGGCCTCGATGGTAAGGTGTGTCTTTTTGCTGATGACACAAAGATTTGTAACAGGGTTGATGTTCCTGGAGGGATACACCAAATGGAAAAGCATTTAGGAAAACTAGAGGAATGGTCAAAAATCTGGCAACTAAAATTTAATGTGGATAAGTGCAAAATAATGCACCTGGGGCGTAAAAACCCAAGAGCAGAATATAAAATCTGTGATACAGTCCTAACCTCAGTACCTGAGGAAAGGGATTTAGGGGTCATTATTTCAGAAGACCTAAAGGTAGGCAGGCAATGTCATAGAGCAGCAGGAAATGCTAGCAGAATGCTTGGGTGTATAGGGAGAGGCATTACTAGTAGAAAGAGGGAGGTGCTCATGCCACTCTACAGAGAACTAGTGAGACCTCATTTGGAGTATTGTGCTCAGTACTGGAGACCATATCTCCAGAAGGATATTGATACTTTGGAGAGAGTTCAGAGAAGAGCTACTAAACTGGTACATGGATTGCAGGATAAAACTTACCAGGAAAGATTAAAGGACCTTAACATGTATAGCTTGGAAGAAAGACGAGACAGAGGGGATATGATAGAAACGTTTAAATACATAAAGGGAATCAACAAGGTAAAAGAGGAGAGAATATTTAAAAGAAGAAAAACTGCTACAAGAGGACATAATTTTAAATTAGCGGGGCAAATGTTTAAAAGTAATATCAGGAATAGGGATGAGCGAACTCGAACTGTATAGTTCGGGTTCATACCGAATTTTGGGGTGTCCGTGATACGGACCCGAACCCGGACATTTTCGTAAAAGTCCGGGTTCGGGTTCGGTGTTCGTCGCTTTCTTGGCGCTTTTGTGACGCTTTCTTGGCGCTTTTTGAAAGGCTGCAAAGCAGCCAATCAACAAGCGTCATGCTACTTGCCCCAAGAGGCCGTCACAGCCATGCCTACTATTGGCATGGCTGTGATTGGCCAGAGCACCATGTGACCCAGCCTCTATTTAAGCTGGAGTCACATAGCGCCGCCCGTCACTCTGCTCTGATTAGCGTAGGGAGAGGTTGCGGCTGCGACAGTAGGGCGAGATTAGGCTGATTAACTCCTCCAAAGCACTTGATTAATTGATCGATCTGCAGCTGTGGATCATTGAGCTGCTGATACTCAATTGCTCACTGTTTTTAGGCTGCCCAGACCGTTTGTCAGTCACTTTTTTCTGGGGTGATCGGCGGCCATTTTGTGTCTTGTGCGGTGCTGCGACCAAGTGCATCCAAGCTGCGACCAAGTGCATTTAACCCTCAATGGTGTGGTTGTTTTTTGGCTAAAGCCTACATCAGGGTGAAGCTGTCACACCAAGTGCATTTAACCAGCAATAGTCTGTTTATTTTTTGGCCATATACTACATCAGGGGCAAGCTGCGCCTGTCACCAAGTGCATTTAACCCTCAATGGTGTGGTTGTTTTTTGGCTAAAGCCTACATCAGGGTGAAGCTGTCACACCAAGTGCATTTAACCAGCAATAGTCTGTTTATTTTTTGGCCATATACTACATCAGGGGCAAGCTGCGCCCGTCACCAAGTGCATTTAACCCTCAGTAGTGTGGTTGGTCAAGCTATCACACCAAGTGCATTTAACCAGCAATAGTCTGTTCATTTTTTGGCCATATACTAAATCAGGGGCAAGCTGCGCCCGTCACCAAGTGCATTTAACCAGCAATAGTCTGTTCATTTTTTGGCCATATACTACATCAGGGGCAAGCTGCGCCCGTCACCAAGTGCATTTAACCCTCAGTAGTGTGGTTGGTCAAGCTGTCAAACCAAGTGCATTTAACCAGCAATAGTCTGTTCATTTTTTGGCCATATACTACATCAGGGGCAAGCTGCGCCTGTCACCAAGTGCATTTAACCCTCAATGGTGTGGTTGTTTTTTTGGCTAAAGCCTACATCAGGGTGAAGCTGTCACACCAAGTGCATTTAACCAGCAATAGTCTGTTCATTTTTTGGCCATATACTAAATCAGGGGCAAGCTGCGCCCGTCACCAAGTGCATTTAACCAGCAATAGTCTGTTCATTTTTTGGCCATATACTACATCAGGGGCAAGCTGCGCCTGTCACCAAGTGCATTTAACCCTCAATGGTGTGGTTGTTTTTTGGCTAAAGCCTACATCAGGGTGAAGCTGTCACACCAAGTGCATTTAACCAGCAATTGTCTGTTCATTTTTTGGCCATATATATACTACATCAGGGGCAAGCTGCGCCCGTCACCAAGTGCATTTAACCCTCAGTAGTTTGGTTGGTCAAGCTGTCACACCAAGTGCATTTAACCAGCAATAGTGTGGTTATTTTTTGGCCATATCCCAGTCTAATTCTGTCACTAAATCCATACCGGTCACCCAGCGCCTAAATACTAGGCCTCAAATTTATATCCCGCTAAATCTGTCGTTACCGCTGTACTGTTGTGGCTGGGCAAGTTATTTAGTGTCCGTCAAAGCACATTTTTTGTTCTGGGTTGAAATACAATTCCCAATTTAGCAATTTCATAATTTAGTGGTTTCTGCTATATCAGAGCTATTTGAAATCTATCCCTAAAAGGGTATATAATATTCAAGGTGCACATAGGGTCATTCAGAATAACTTCACACACACGCTACTGTGCATTTCCAAGTTTAATTCTGTTAGTAAATCCATACCGGTCACCCAGCGCCTAAATACTAGGCCTCAAATTTATATCCCGCTAAATCTCTCGTTACCGCTGTACTGTTGTGGCTGGGAAAGTTATTTAGTGTCCGTCAAAGCACATTTTTTGTTCTGGGTTGAAATACAATTCCCAATTTAG
Source organism: Bufo gargarizans (assembly GCF_014858855.1). NCBI lineage: Eukaryota > Metazoa > Chordata > Amphibia > Anura > Bufonidae > Bufo > Bufo gargarizans. The sequence continues at coordinate 589,157,380 of NC_058080.1, read as the reverse complement.
CAATTTCATAATTTAGTGGTTTCTGCTATATCAGAGCTATTTGAAATCTATCCCTAAAAGGGTATATAATATTCAAGGTGCACATAGGGTCATTCAGAATAACTTCACACACACGCTACTGTGCATTTCCAAGTCTAATTCTGTTAGTAAATTCATACCGGTCACCCAGTGCCTAAATACTAGGCCTCAATTTTATATCCCGCTAAATCTCTCGTTACCGCTGTTCTGTTGTGGATGGGAAAGTTATTTAGTGTCCGTCAAAGCACATTTTTTGTTCTGGGTTGAAATACAATTCCCAATTTAGCAATTTCATAATTTAGTGGTTTCTGCTATATCAGAGCTATTTGAAATCTATCCCTAAAAGGGTATATAATATTCAAGGTGCACATAGGGTCATTCAGAATAACTTCACACACACGCTACTGTGCATTTCCAAGTCTAATTCTGTCACTAAATCCATACCGGTCACCCAGCGCCTAAATACTAGGCCTCAAATTTATATCCCGCTGAATTTGAATACAATACATTGGGCCAAATAATATTTTTGTTGTTGTGGTGAACCATAACAATGAGGAAAACATCTAGTAAGGGACGCGGACGTGGACGTGGACATGGTCGTGGTGGTGTTAGTGGACCCTCTGGTGCTGGGAGAGGACGTGGCCGTTCTGCCACATCCACACGTCCTAGTGTACCAACTACCTCAGGTCCCAGTAGCCGCCAGAATTTACAGCGATATATGGTGGGGCCCAATGCCGTTCTAAGGATGGTAAGGCCTGAGCAGGTACAGGCATTAGTCAATTGGGTGGCCGACAGTGGATCCAGCACGTTCACATTATCTCCCACCCAGTCTTCTGCAGAAAGCGCACAGATGGCGCCTGAAAACCAACCCCATCAGTCTGTCACATCACCCCCATGCATACCAGGGAAACTGTCTCAGCCTCAAGTTATGCAGCAGTCTCTTATGCTGTTTGAAGACTCCGCTGGCAGGGTTTCCCAAGGGCATCCACCTAGCCCTTCCCCAGCGGTGAAAGACATAGAATGCACTGACGCACAACCACTTATGTTTCCTGATGATGAGGACATGGGAATACCACCTCAGCATGTCTCTGATGATGACGAAACACAGGTGCCAACTGCTGCGTCTTTCTGCAGTGTGCAGACTGAACAGGAGGTCAGGGATCAAGACTGGGTGGAAGACGATGCAGGGGACGATGAGGTCCTAGACCCCACATGGAATGAAGGTCGTGCCACTGACTTTCACAGTTCGGAGGAAGAGGCAGTGGTGAGACCGAGCCAACAGCGTAGCAAAAGAGGGAGCAGTGGGCAAAAGCAGAACACCCGCCGCCAAGAGACTCCGCCTGCTACTGACCGCCGCCATCTGGGACCGAGCACCCCAAAGGCAGCTTCAAGGAGTTCCCTGGCATGGCACTTCTTCAAACAATGTGCTGACAACAAGACCCGAGTGGTTTGCACGCTGTGCCATCAGAGCCTGAAGCGAGGCATTAACGTTCTGAACCTGAGCACAACCTGCATGACCAGGCACCTGCATGCAAAGCATGAACTGCAGTGGAGTAAACACCTTAAAACCAAGGAAGTCACTCAGGCTCCCCCTGCTACCTCTTCTGCTGCTGCCGCCTCGGCCTCTTCCTCTGCCTCTGGAGGAACGTTGGCACCTGCCGCCCAGCAAACAGGGGATGTACCACCAACACCACCACCACCTCCGTCACCAAGCGTCTCAACCATGTCACACGGCAGCGTTCAGCTCTCCATCTCACAAACATTTGAGAGAAAGCGTAAATTCCCACCTAGCCACCCTCGATCCCTGGCCCTGAATGCCAGCATTTCTAAACTACTGGCCTATGAAATGCTGTCATTTAGGCTGGTGGACACAGACAGCTTCAAACAGCTCATGTCGCTTGCTGTCCCACAGTATGTTGTTCCCAGCCGCCACTACTTCTCCAAGAGAGCCGTGCCTTCCCTGCACAACCAAGTATCCGATAAAATCAAGTGTGCACTGTGCAACGCCATCTGTAGCAAGGTCCACCTAACCACAGATACGTGGACCAGTAAGCACGGCCAGGGACGCTATATCTCCCTAACTGCACACTGGGTAAATTTAGTGGCAGCTGGGCCCCAGGCGGAGAGCTGTTTGGCGCACGTCCTTCCGCCGCCAAGGATCGCAGGGCAACATTCTTTGCCTCCTGTTGCCACCTCCTCCTTCTCGGCTTCCTCCTCCTCTTCTTCCACCTGCTCATCCAGTCAGCCACACACCTTCACCACCAACTTCAGCACAGCCCGGGGTAAACGTCAGCAGGCCATTCTGAAACTCATATGTTTGGGGGACAGGCCCCACACCGCACAGGAGTTGTGGCGGGGTATAGAACAACAGACCGACGAGTGGTTGCTGCCGGTGAGCCTCAAGCCCGGCCTGGTGGTGTGTGATAATGGGCAAAATCTCGTTGCAGCTCTGGGACTAGCCAATTTGACGCACATGCCTTGCTTGGCTCATGTGCTGAATTTGGTGGTGCAGAAGTTCATTCACAACTACCCCGACATGTCAGAGCTGCTGCATAAAGTGCGGGCCGTCTGTTCGTGCTTCCGGCGTTCACATCCTGCTGCTGCTCGCCTGTCTGCGCTACAGCGTAACTTCGGCCTTCCCGCTCACCGCCTCATATGCGACGTGCCCACCAGGTGGAACTCCACCTTGCACATGCTGGACAGACTGTGCGAGCAGCAGCAGGCCATAGTGGAGTTTCAGCTGCAGCACGCACGGGTCAGTCGCACTACAGAACAGCACCACTTCACCACCAATGACTGGGCCTCCATGCGAGACCTGTGTGCCCTGTTGCGCTGTTTCGAGTACTCCACCAACATGGCTAGTGGCGATGACGCCGTTATCAGCGTTACAATACCACTTCTATGTCTCCTTGAGAAAACACTTAGGGCGATGATCGAAGAGGAGGTGGCCCAGGAGGAGGAGGAGGAGGAGGAAGAGGGGTCATTTTTAGCACTTTCAGGCCAGTCTCTTCGAAGTGACTCAGAGGGAGGTTTTTGGCAACAGCAGAGGCCAGGTACAAATGTGGCCAGCCAGGGCCCACTACTGGAGGACGAGGAGGACGAGGATGAGGAGGACGTAGAGGAGGATGAGGATGAAGCATGGTCACAGCGAGGTGGCACCCAACGCAGCTCGGGTCCATCACTGGTGCGTGGCTGGGGGGAAAGGCAGGACAATGACGATACGCCTCCCACAGAGGACAGCTTGTCCTTACCCCTGGGCAGCCTGGCACACATGAGCGACTACATGCTGCAGTGCCTGCGCAACGACAGCAGAGTTGCCCACATTTTAACCTGTGCGGACTACTGGGTTGCCACCCTGCTGGATCCACGCTACAAAGACAATGTGCCCACCTTACTTCCTGCACTGGAGCGTGATAGGAAGATGCGCGAGTACAAGCGCACGTTGGTAGACGCGCTACTGAGAGCATTCCCAAATGTCACAGGGGAACAAGTGGAAGCCCAAGGCCAAGGCAGAGGAGGAGCAAGAGGTCGCCAAGGCAGCTGTGTCACGGCCAGCTCCTCTGAGGGCAGGGTTAGCATGGCAGAGATGTGGAAAACTTTTGTCAACACGCCACAGCTAACTGCACCACCACCTGATACGCAACATGTTAGCAGGAGGCAACATTTCACTAACATGGTGGAACAGTACATGTGCACACCCCTCCACGTACTGACTGATGGTTCGGCCCCATTCAACTTCTGGGTCTCTAAATTGCCCACGTGGCCAGAGCTAGCCTTTTATGCCTTGGAGGTGCTGGACTGCCCGGCGGCCAGCGTTTTGTCTGAACGTGTATTCAGCACGGCAGGGGGCGTCATTACAGACAAACGCAGCCGCCTGTCTACAGCCAATGTGGACAAGCTGACGTTCATAAAAATGAACCAGGCATGGATCCCACAGGATCTGTCCATCCCTTGTCCAGATTAGACATTAACTACCTCCCCTTAACTATATATTATTGGACTCCAGGGCACTTCCTCATTCAATCCTATTTTTATTTTCATTTTACCATTATATTGCGAGGCTACCCAAAGTTGAATGAACCTCTCCTGTGTCTGGGTGCCGGGGCCTAAATATATGCCAATGGACTGTTCCAATGTTGGGTGACGTGAAGCCTGATTCTCTGCTATGACATGCAGACTGATTCTCTGCTGACATTAAGCCAGATCCTCTGTTACGGGACCTCTCTCCTCTGCCTGGGTGCTGGGCCTAAATCTATGAAAATGGACTCTTACAGTGGTGGGTGACGTGAAGCCTGATTCTCTGCTATGACATGAAGACTGATTCTCTGCTGACATGAAGCCAGATTGTCTGTTACGGGACCTCTCTCCTCTGCCTGGGTGCTGGGCCTAAATATATGCCAATGGACTGTTGCAGTGGTGGCTGACGTGAAGCCTCATTCTCTGCTATGACATGCAGACTAATTCTCTGCTGACATGAAGCCAGATCCTCTGTTACTGGACCTCTCTCCTCTGCCTGTGTGCTGGACCTAAATATATGCCAATGGACTGTTGCACTTGTGGCTGACGTGAAGCCTGATTCTCTGCTATGATATGAAGACTGATTCTCTGCTGACATGAAGCCAGATTCTCTGTTACGGGACCTCTCTCCTCTGCCTGGGTGCCGGGGCCTAAATATCTGAGAATGGACTGTTCCAGTGGTGGGTGACGGGAAGCCTGATTCTCTGCTATGGGACCTCTCTCCAATTGATTTTGGTTAATTTTTATTTATTTAATTTTTATTTTAATTCATTTCCCTATCCACATTTGTTTGCAGGGGATTTACCTACATGTTGCTGCCTTTTGCAGCCCTCTAGCCCTTTCCTGGGCTGTTTTACAGCCGTTTTAGTGCCGAAAAGTTCGGGTCCCCATTGACTTCAATGGGGTTCAGGTTCGGGACGAAGTTCGGATCGGGTTCGGATCCCGAACCCGAACATTTCCGGGAAGTTCGGCCGAACTTCTCGAACCCGAACATCCAGGTGTTCGCTCAACTCTAATCAGGAAGTAATACTTTACTGAGAGAGTAGTGGATGCATGGAATAGCCTTCCTGCAGAAGTGCTAGCTGCAAATACAGTGAAGGAGTTTAAGCATGCATGGGATAGGCATAAGGCCATCCTTCATATAAGATAGGGCCAGGAGCTATCCATAGTACTTAGTATATTGGGCAGACTAGATGGGCGCCAAATGGTTCTTATCTGCCGACACATTCTATGTTTCTATGTAACGGAGGTATTCCCATAGTTAGAATTTAGGTACCGTGACATCTCCTCCATTGAAGAAAAAAAAAAAAATCTGACCTGCCTTGTAAAGACCGATTCAGCTGTCCATGGGAGAACCGCACCCATCCTTTGATCAAGATGGAACAAGACATGCTTAAGGATTGTTGGCGCAGAATGGAGACTGAGACTGCAAGAGTGGACCCACTCCAGATTCCTTGGGCGTGGACGACACCTGAAGATTGGCAGCAATGCCGAGAGACTGCAAGGGTGTGGTCATTCTAAACTTATCAGTCGAAGACTGCGAGGGTCAAGCCTCTCCGGAAGTCCAGAAAGAGATGACAGTAGGAGGGGCTGACACTGTAACAATCAAGGCAGAAGAGAGTTCCTGGTAAAAGAAGACGACGGTGTATCCTGTGGATGGAGGAGTCGGTTACGGTGAAGGGCAGGTCGGAGGAAGTCATTGGGTTAGATGATGTCTAGGTACCTAAGAGACAGGGTGCACTCCGGTTTTCCTGGACCATCACCGAGGATGGGGTTGAGGGGGGCAACCTGTTGTCGTATTTTCGACAACAGGGGGATTGTTGAGGAAGGGTGGCAGGTATGCATAAATATATATGCATGCCTACTGGGGCATGCATATATATATATTAGTTATGCATAAATGTTCCCTCAGAGGGCGAAGTGCGCAGATGTGCCCAGCACCTGTGCCCATCCTCCTCTGATATTCCCCAGGGGCTCATGCATGCCCCTGTGGGAATTCATGTATATGCCCCCTGAATATATATATATATATATATATATTTATATGCCCCCTGAACATGTGCCCCCTGAATATGTGCCCCCTGAATGTGATCATATAAAGCTCCCTTATCATATAAATCCCCCCCTCCTCCTGTTGTATGGACCCAGATGCATCAATGTGAATGTGCCCCAAGCATTCACATTCATGTAATCTGGGTGAAGGCGCCAGGATGACCGGACAAGGGGTGGTCATTCTGGTGAACACAAAGGATTCAAATTCTAAAGAATTTGAATCCTTTTGTTCTAATTATCTGCAGCCCTGCTAGAGATAATTAAGCATAATAGAGAGAGAGGAGATACCTCCCCTCCCTCTATTATGCACATTCCGGTAGCGCAATTACCATTGCGCTGTCCGGAATGCTGAAAGCTACAGGCAGGAGATCAAAGGATCTCCCGCCTGTCAGCAAGTGCACACGGCTCTGCGGCGCGCGTGCAGGGATGCGCGGGCAGGCGTGGTGACGTCATCTCACCGCGCCGGCCCATGTGTCCTTCACAGTGGTGTGCGCTCACGTGCCGCTGTGTGGGCGGTATGGCAGTGCGGGCGGCCAGACATATAAGTCCGGCAGGCCCTGCACTGGGTAGAAGAGAGCCGGCCGCACACCCTGAAGAATTATCCCCAGGACGACTAGCATCCCCTAGGCAACGAGCGGAAGGACTATGTATCCCCCCCCCCCACTATCCCACCAACGAATTCTCCATTAACCCCACTCCATTAACCCCCACTATCCCACCAACGAACCCCCACTCCTCATATTTAACCCTATAACCTCTGATCAACCCTATAACCCCTGATTTACCCCCTTATTATACCCTTGATCCCTACCACTATCCCACCAACGTTCTACCCTTTAAATCCCTGACCCCATACTGCCCCTTGTAAACCCTATTGCCCTGATTTACCCTAGTCCCTGCCCTGATACCCTTGCTACCCTGTACCTGATTTCCCTGATTTACCCTGGTCCCTGTCTGTTGTGCTTACCCCTAGATATTTCACCCTTTTCACTGTATAGATCATAGTTAACCCTCGTTGTACCCCATAGGGATAGTAAATAGAACCAGGTGGTTGGGCTGTGAATATACTTGTATGTGTGAATTGTATAGATAGTTTATGGGTGGAATTTGGGAATGTGTAGTGTAGTTTAGGATTGTATATGTGTAGTGCAGTGTATTTACTGTATATAGCGTGCGTCAGGTGTTAATAAATACCGTAATATTTGTACCCTTTGTGTAGCGTGTACTTGTTAGCGGTAGTGAGTTAGGCGCATGCAGCTAGCATAGTGATTAGTGTAAAGTATAGCGTAAGTATTGTGTTATCGTTATATAAAGGTATAAATAGGCGGAGTCATCAATAGACGGCTCCTCCTATTTATGAATATTAATTATCAATATTTGCATAATATTGGTGATTAATATTCCCCCTTTACAATCTGTATAGATCACTTTTCCAGTGTGTCAGCTTCTGTCCACTGTGTCTGTGGTCCATGATGGCTACTGTGGAGCATATCTATAAATGCTGTTAACCACAGTTCAGGCAAGATGGTAGCCCCCATAATCATGTTCAACAAATATAATTTAAAAAATCTGCAATCAGAAAATAAAAGCAGATTTAAAAAAAGGATGTCTGCCACTTTATGGTTTTAACTAGCAGAAACAATTATAGCTGACATGTACCTTTAAAAGAAACAAACTATAATGAATTCAGAATTAGATTTCAGTTTCCAAATTTAAGGGGCATATTTTGAGGTGGCATGCATTAGATTTCAATTCATTCAATTTCAAGGTAATTGTGAACTTTATTTTTACAGGGGGCCATTTGAGACATTTATGCCTGCATATCTGAAGCTGAATCACTTAAGTGGGCACTCTGTAGGCACTACCTGGTCTCATGCTGCTTGGGGATATGCCATCACTGAGGCTAGTTAATGGCTGCAGCAGTCCACGTGACTCCGTCAAAGTTTACAAACTGGAGAACAGAAGAAGCACTGACTCTCTGCCCTGGAAGGGAAAGAGGGAAAGATAGGGCAAGGAGGCATCTTTGCGGCACCTAAGTGTATCGCTGTCCTGAGGATGGCAATACATAATTGGTGGTGTGCCCCTGGCAAGGAGGGCTCTATGGGCCCCTCTTGACTTAAGGGCCCAGTCACAATTGAGACCACTGAGACCCTTATCGCTATGCCCCTATGTAGTCAACTGATGATAACTGGTGCTAACAAATAGCCTGTGTAATAACACACTGTACTGCAGATTTTTTTTATTTTTATTAAAAACAGTCCAAAATGATCTCTTTTTGGTGGCAGATGCCTTCTTATCTGTCTTCTGGCCTGTAGTATCTGCCATTTTGAGCAATCCATGCAGGACAAATCACAAGAGTTTAAAATTTGTTGAAATTCGAATATTTGGGGGAATTTGCAACAAATTTGGTTCATGAAGAATTGATTCACAAATCTCTACCTAATAATAATTGCAGAGACTTTCTCATCACTTGGTATAATGTGTTGTACCACTAAAGATAATCATGACTTCTTCTCATCACAAAAAGTCCAGTCAAAAAGTGAAGCGGTCAACCTTAAAGAAAATGTGTCATTAGAAAATGACCTATTGTTTAAATCATGTTTTTATGTTTAACATATTTTTAAAGAATTTTTGATGATGTTATTTTTAATTTTCCATGTCAATATCTAATATTTAAACAAAAACCATAAAATTCAGCAATTTTCGCTCTGGACACTAGGCCTAATAACGGGCGCCACTTCTTGGTCTGTACAGATCACTTTACTGCAGTTTACTGCTTATCTATACACAGAGGTGATATCATTACAGGCATAATTAGAATGACAGATAAGACAGGATCCATCATACACAATAGGTGAGTGTCAAAACTTATCAATTCTTTCCTTGTACAATGATCTCTGCACAGGTCATAGAGCAGACCTAGAAAACTCTCCTATAGAAGTTAATGAGGTCCCCTATTGACCATTGTGTCTCTGGCCCATGGGGCTATTGTCAAATAATTTGTTAAATGTTGTTAAGAACAGCTCAGGCAAGATGTCCACCCCCATAATCATGTTGAGGAAACAGAATAAGAAAAAATATCTGTAATCAGAAGATAAAAACAGATTAGAAAAAGTATATGTGATATTATCTGGTTTTAACTGGCAGAAAACATTTTTTGTGACACATTTCCTTTAGTGTTAACTCTCTTGTTACTGTCTCCCTCAACTTGATATTTTAGCATTGGTTAGGCAGCAGAACTGGATGTCTCCAATTACTCCTGGTGAGAACTTTACTGATTCAGAGGATGATTTCACCCAGAGATTATTTCTCTGTTTCATTAGAATGTTCCGGATTAGGGCTGAGCGAACCGAACAGTAAAGTTCAGGTTCGTACCAAACTTAGCCTGGACCCGAACATTTCCGTAAAAGTTCGGGTTCGTGTTCGGTGCTTTCTTGGCGCATTTTGAAAGGCTGCACAGCAGCCAATCAACAAGCGTCATACTACTTGCCCCAAGAGGCCATCACAGCCATGCCTACTAATGGCATGGCTGTTATTGGCCAGAGCAGCATGTGACCCAGGCTCTATATAAGCTTGAGTCACATCATTTTTTGGGGTTTGAAAAACACACGCTTTTGACAAAAAACACTATTTTCAGGCCTTGCAGCATCAGCACATGTGAAATTACAGGCTTATATACTGCAGTCAAATTCAGTTTTTAAACAGTCACTCATTTTGTCGCAAAAATTTTTGTTGGCAGCCTTTGATGCAGATGTCATTGTGAGATACACCCTGAATACATTTGGGTTACAGTCAGAGATTTTAAATACCGCCATTTAGTGCACCAATATTGAATTCAGGCCTACACTGGTTCAGGCCCTGTGAGATACCACCTTTACATACAGGGGTTTGAATTAGGCATTTAAAATACAGCCATTCGAAATACAGCCATTTTGTGCAAAGATATATTTACTTCAGGCCTACACTGGATCAGAACGTGTGAGATACCCCCCTACATACAGTGGTTTAAATCAGGCATTTGAAATACAGCCTTTTTGTGCAAAGATATATTTACTGCAGGCCTACAGAGGTTCAGGCCCTCGGAGATACCACCTCTACATACAGGGGTTTGAATTAGGCATTTGAAATACAGCCATTTTGTGCAAAGATATAGTTACTGCAGGTCTACACTGGTTCAGGCCCTGTGAGATACTACCTCTACATACAGGGGGTTTAAATTAGGCATTTGCAATACAGCCATTTGAAATACAGCCTTTTTTTGCAAAGATATGTTTACTTCAGGCCTACAGAGCTTCAGGCCCTCTGAGATACCACCTCTACATACAGGGGTTTGAATTAGGCATTTGAAATACAGCCATTGGAAATATAGCCATTTTGTGCAAATATATATTTACAGTCATATACAGCCATTTTGTGCAAATATATATTTACTTCAGGCCTACAGAGGTTCAGGCCCTGTGAGATACTACCTCTACATACAGGGGTTTGAATTAGGCATTTGAAATTCAGCCATTTGAAATACAGCCATTTTGTGCAAAGATATATTTACTTCAGGCCTACAGAGGTTCAGGTCCTCTGAGATACTACCTCTACATACAGGGGTTTGAATTAGGCATTTGAAATACAGCCATTTGAAATGCAGCCTTTTTGTGCAAAGATATATTTACTTCAGGCCTACAGAGGTTCAGGCCCTGTGAGATACTACCTCTACATAACAGGGGTTTGAATTAGGCATTTGAAATACAGCTATTTTGGGCAAAACAATATTTTATTGAGGCCTAGTCTGGTTCAGGCCGTGTGAGATACACCCTTTACATACTGTCGTTCTATTCTACTATTAAACACCCATTTAGGGCAAGATCCTAAATGTAAAAAATATGAGGAGATTGTCAAATAAGGGACGTGGCCCAGGTCGTGGTGCTGCTGATGAAGCTCCTGTTGCAGGGAGAGGATGTGGTCGATCTGTGCCAGCTACACGCACAAGTGAAACCGCTTCCTCAGGTGCGAGTAGGCGACAAAACCTACAGCGGTATTTAGTCGGGCCTAATGCTGCTCTACGAATGGTGAGGCCTGAACAAGTACAGGCGATAGTAGATTGGGTTTCTGACAGTGGATCCAGTTCCTTCATATTGTCTCCCACCCAGTCTCCTGCTGAAAGACCACAGTTGGCACCTGCAGCCGATGTCCATCAGTCTTTCACCTCACCCCATTGCAAATAAGCCAAGCAGTCTGAGCCCCAAGTCATGCAGCAGTCTCTTCTGCTTTTTGATGACTCTGTTAGCAGGGTTTCCCAGGGACATCCACCTAGCCCTGCCCCAGAAGTGGAAGAGATTGAGTGCACCGATGCCCAATCACTTATCTTTCAAGATGTACATGGGAGGACCATCGCAGCACGTCTCGGATGATGACGAAACACAGGTGCCAACTGCTGGGGCTTTCGAAAGTGTGCAGACCGACAAGGAAGTCAGGGGTGATGAATGGGTGGAAGATGATGTGGAGGAGGATGAGGTCCTCATCCTCATATGGAATCAAGGTCATGCGAGTGACCTATGTAGTTCGGAGGAAGAGTCGGTGGTCGCACAGAACCACCAGCACAGCAGAAGAGGGAGCAGGGTGCAAAAGCGGAGAGGCCGTCCTCTAGACAGTACGCCTCCTACTGCCCACCGCAGCAAGGGACTGAGCACACCAAAGCCAGCTCCAAGGAGTTCCCTGGCGTGGCAGTTCTTCAGACAATGTGCTGACGACAAAACACGAGTGGTGTGCACGCTGTGCAATCAGAGACTGAAGCGAGGCATAAACGGTTCTCAACCTGAGCACACCCTGCATGACCAGGCATTTAAGTGCAAAGCACGAGCTGCAGTGGAGTAGACACCTCAAAAACCAAGAAAGGTCTCTGGCTCCTCCTGCTTCCTCTTCTTCTGCAGTCACGGCCTCTTCATCCACCTCTGGAGTGACAGTGGCAACTGGCACCCCACAAACAGAGGATCTGCCAGCAACATCAACACCTGGGTCACCAAACATCTCCACAATGTCCAACACAAGCGTTCAGCTCTCCATATTTCAAACTGGAGAGGAAGAGGAAGTACCCCCCCTAACCACCCGCGTTCCCTAGCCCTGAATGCCAGCATTTCTAAATTACTGGCATTTGAAATGCTGTCATTCCGTCTGGTGGAGACGAATAGTTTTAAAGGACTTATGGCGTTGGCTGTCCCACAGTATGTCGTGCCCAGCCGCCACTACTTTTCAAGGTGAGCCATCCCTTCCCTGCACAACCAAGTAGGGGACAAAATCAGGTGTGCACTGCGCAAAGCCATCTGTGGCAAGGTGCACCTGACTATGGATATGTGGACCAGTAAGCACGGTCAGGGCCGTTATATCTCTATAACAGCACACTGGGAAAATGCAGTGGCGGCTGGGCCTGAGGCGGATAGCAGTTTGGCGCATGTCCTTCCACCACCGAGGATTGCAGGGCGCTTCAGTTTGCCTCCTGTTGCTTCCTTCTCCTACTCTGCTTCCTCATCCTCTACCAGCTCCTCATCCGGTCAGCGTAACACCTTCACCACCAACTTCAGCACAGCAAGGGGTAAACGACAGCAGGCAGTTTTAAAACTTATCTGTTTGGGGGACAAACCCCACACTGCGCAGGAGCTGTGGACGGGCCTTGGACAACAGACCGATGAGTGGTTTGTGCCAGTCAGCCTCAAGCCCAGCCTGGTGGCGAGCGATAATGGGCAAAATCTCGTAGCAGCTCTGCGACTAGCCGGTTTGACGCACATCTTGCCTGGCGCATGTGCTGAATTTGGTGGTGCAGAGATTCCTTAAAAATTACCCCGACATGTCAGAGCTGCGGCATAAAATGCGGGCCGTCTGTGCGCGCTTTCGGCGTTCTCACCCTGCTGCTGCTCGCCTGAGTGCTGCAGCGTAACTTTGGCCTTCCCGCTCACCCCCTCATATGCGATGTGCCCACAAGGTGGAACTCCACCTTGCACATGCTGGCTAGACTGTGCGAGCAGTGGAGTATCAGCTGCAGCACGCACAGGTTAGTCGCTTGGCAGAAAAGCGCCACTTCACCACCAATGACTGGGCCTCCATGCAAGACCTGTGTTCCTTGTTGCTATGTTTCGAGTACTCCACCAAAACATGGCCAGTGCCGATAACGCCGCTCTCAGTGTTACTATCCCACTTCTATGCCTCCTTGAAAAAACGCTCCTGGCGATGATGGAAGAGGATGTGGCACAGGAGGAGGAGGAGGAAGCAGGATAATTTCGTAAGGTTTCCGGCTAGTCATTCCCAAGTGGCTCCGAGGGTGGGTTCCTGCACCCACAAACCCAAGGTACACAATTGTCCAGCCAGGGCACAGTTCTGGAGGAGGTGGAGGAGGATGAAGAGGAGATGGAGGAGGAGGAACCATGTTCACAGCAGGGTGGCACCAAGACCAGCTCATGACCATCACTGGTGCGTGGATGGGGCGATACAGAGGACACAGATGATACACCTCCCACAGAGGACAGCTTTTCGTTGCCTCTGGGAAGCCTGGCACACATGAGTGATTACATGCTGCAGTGTTTCTTCTCTTGTGCTGATTACTGGGTGGCCACGCTGCTAGATCCCCGTTACAAGGACAACGTACCATCCTTAATTCCCTCACTAGAGCGCTGGTAGACGCGCTGCTGGTGGCATTCCCACCTGACAGCGGGGGCACAGTGGAAGCACAAGGCGAAGACAGAGGACGAGGAAGAGGTCTCCAACACAGCTGGGGCACCGTCATCACCTCAGAAGGCAGGGTTAGCATGGCCGACATGTGGAAAAGCTTTGTCAGCACGCCACAACAACCAGCACCACCAGCTGATATGGAACGTCTTAGCAGGAGGCAGCATTTTACCAACATGGTGGAGCAGTATGTGTGCACACGCCTACACATACTGAATGACAGGTCTGCCCCGTTCAACTTCTGGGTCTCCAAATTGGGCACATGGCCTGAGCTTGCCCTTTACGCCTTGGAGGTGCTGGCCTGCCCTGCAGCCAGTATATTATCTGAACGTGTGTTTAGCATGGCAGGGGGCGTCATCACAGACAAGCGCAGCCGCCTGTCCACAGCCAATGTGGACAAGCTCACGCTCATTAAAATGAACCAGGCATATATCCCTCAGGACTTGTCCGTACCTTGTTCAGAATAGACATGTATACCGGCACTAAGCAGCCATTGTTATACTGCAGCGCAATTGCTCATGTTTGTACACTTTTGTACACTTTTGGAGTGTACCTTAATTTAAAAAAATTAAATTAAAACCAAAAACCTGTGCTGGCTATCTCGTCCTCCTCCACCGCCGCTTCCACCTACTCCGCTACGTCCACTGCCTCCTCAAACTCCTACTCCATATGGAACTCCACCTCATAAATCCATTTTTTTTTGTACGTGTTTTATTTTATATCATTTCAATACTTTGTCATTTACATTTTTGGTGGAATTCACCAATTTTTGGGTGTATTAGTACCACTGCTCTACCTAGTAGGCCGGTTAAAAAAAAAAAAAAGATTGTCATTAATAGTGATGAACGGCACGGGCAATATTCGAATTCGCGATATATTGCAAATATATGGTAGAATATTTGTCATATATTCACAAATATTCGTATTCGAGATATTCATTTTATTGCAAAAAATCTGTAATAAAAATAAATAAATCTCATAATGCGAATTTTTATGCGAAAAAACTGTTGGTCAAAAACGAGCATATAGCACTACAGAATATACTGCTATATATTCGTTTTTAGAATATTCGTCATTTTTTCCATCTGAACAAATGATTCCTCACTGCTTAAAATGCTTGTGGTCAATGAGTCATTGGCCCACAAGCAAGAAGCAAGGAACAAGGAATCATGACTTTAGATGTTGAAAAAAGACGAATATTCTAAAAAACAAATATATAGCACTATAGCGAATATATTTGTTTTGACATTTTTTTGAATATTCGTCTTTTTTTTTCTCCAAACAGTACAGTTAAACCTCTTTGGCATACGCCTCCCCACAAGCGTCCCCGTCACCACGGATCTGAGTTAGGTCGTGAAAACTCAAATCCGATGGTATATTCTAACACAAAGGTGTTCCCATGGTGATGGGGACGCTTGAAGTTAGAGTATACCAACAGGCGCATACATACTGGCCCCCTGCTGCCTGGCAATCTGACCTCTGACAGGGCACTGTGATCCACACAATTAACCCCTCAGGTGCCGCACCTGAGTGGTTAATTGTGCGGATCACAGCACTCTGTCAGAGGTCGGGTGCCGCCGGGAAGCAGTGCCCCCCTTGCCCCCCTAATATTAAAATCATTCATGGGCAGTGCGCCCTAATCCCCCTCACCAGTATTACAATCATTGGTGGCCAGTGCGGATCCCCCCCTCCATATTAAACATCATTGCTGGCAGTGCGCTGACAATCCCTCCCCCCGTATTAAGTATTGCTGGCAGTGCGCCCTCAATCCCCCCTCCCTCCCCAGTATTAATCATTGCTGCAGTGCGCCCCCCCATCATTGGTGGCAGCGGCAGTTCCGATCGGAGTCCCAGCAGTGTAATGCTGGGGCTCCGATCGGTTACCATGGCAACCAGGGTGCTACTGAAGTCCTGGCTGCCATGGTCAGTTAGTCAGCATTGTACTTACCTGCGATGGGGCCGCCGGGCACTCCTTCTCAAACTCACAGGTCTGTGTAGTGCATTGCTATAAGCATACGCCGCACAGACCTGTGAGTTTGAGAAGAAGGAGCGCCCGGCGGCCATAGCACAGGTAAGTACAATGCTGACTAACTGGCCGTGGCAGCCAGGACTTTAATAGCGTCCTGGTTGCCATGGTAACCGATCAGAGCCCCAGCATTACACTGCTGGGACTCCGATCAGAACTGCCGCTGCCACCAATGATGGGGGGGCGCACTGCCATTAATGATTAATACTGGGGAGGGAGGGGGACTGAGGGCGCGCTGCCAGCAATGATAAATACTGGGGAGGGAGGGGGGATTGAGGGCGCACTGCCAGCAATGATTAATACTGTAAAGGGAGGGGGGATTGAGGGCACACTGCCAGCAATGATTAATACTGGGGAGGGAGGGGGGATTGAGGGCGCACTGCCACCAATGATTGTAATACTGGTGGGGGAGGGGTTATGGCGCACTGCCCAGGAATAATTTTAATAGTGGGGGGGCGGGAGGGCGCCCTGCTGCCCGGCGGCACCCGACCTCTGACAGGGTGCTCTGATCCGCACAATTAACCCCTCAGGCGGCACCTGAGGGGTTAATTGTGTGGATCACAGTGCCTTGTCAGAGGTCAGGTGCCGCCAGGCAGCAGGGGGCCAGTATGTATGTGCCTGTTGGTATACTCTAACTTCAAGTGTCCCCATCACCATGGGAACGCCTCTGTGTTAGAAAATACCATTGGAATTTGAGTTTTCACAATCTAACTCAGATCCGATGGTATATTTTACCCACCCACCAGCATTAGTGAGCCACTCCATTCAGTTAAACCTATATTTTAACCACCAGGCGTTTCCATGGTGACGGGGACGCTTGTGGGGATGTATCCCTGGTGCTACCGCTAGCAGGGATAGACGACGGATCCTAAATATTGTTAGGCAAGCAAAGCAGGAAAGGGAGGTGGATGTTATTGTCCATCTTGGGACAAACGATCTGGCTTGCAATGAGGTTTCAAAGGTGAAAAAGCTTTTCACACACTTGGAAATTATATATGGGAGGGTGCATCAACTGTTTCATTCTCTGCAGTTTTGCCTGTGCATATCCTTCAGCATGACAGGAAGATGCGCATGAGGGATTCAATGTATAGCTTGGTGAATGGTGTATGAACCAAGGGTTTGTCTTTGTGTCTCATGTTAGCCCTTGTTGGAATGGAAAAGAACTGTACAAGAAAGATGGTTTGCATCTTTCTCTCAAGGGAACGAATGTCCTCGGTGAACAGTTCCAAGTATTTGCTAAGGATCATTTAAACTAGGAAAAGGGGGCAAAATAGTGATAATCCAGCAGTCCAACTGCCCCCCGGAACAATGCCAGAAGATGCAAGTAGCACAAAGGTTAAGAAATGACAAGCTCAGATTCTTGTCTACAAATGCTCGCAGTTTAGGGAATAAGATCAATGAACTTTAACTAGGCTATAATGGCATCTGAGAATATAGAAGTAGTGGCTGTTACTGAGACGTGGTTCAATGGGAGTAATGACTGGGATATAACAATACCAGGGCTCTCTCTATACAGGAAAGACAGAGAAGGCAAGAAGGGGGAGGGGTGGCCCTGTATATGAAAGATAGCATAAAATGTCATTTGATACAAGTTAGCGAGAACTATTTAGAGTCAGTTTGGGTTACCTTGCAGCTTGATAATCATAAGGTAACTTGTGTAGGTGTGATATATAGACCACCTAGCCAAGTCAAAGAATTAGTTGAGGAAATAGCTAAAATGATCTTGAAGGGGGAAGTTATCATTTTGGGAGACTTCAATCTTCCTGACGTAAACTGGAAAGCCAAAATAGCTAGCTCTGCCAGGAGTACAGATATTCTAAAAAAGGAAACTTCCATTGTAGTGCATCCAATACCGTCAGAACTTTACGTATGTTGGACACTGCGGATCTACCCTTGACAAAACCAGATCGGGACAGAGACACTAGATCCGGCATGATGTTAGAAAGCCTGTCAGCCATAGTTTTGGCCGCTAGCTTAAGGTCAATATTTAATCAGAGATATAGGGCGATACGAAGAAGGTTGTATTGTGTCTTTGCCTGGTTTGGGGATTAGTTTTATGTGTGTTAGATTATCTGATGCTGATAATGGGGTGCCTGTTAATAAACCATTAAACACTGCCGCCAGCAGACTTTTAAGTTCTTCACTCATCATTTTATAGAATTCGCCAGTATATCCGTCAGGGCCTGGGGCCTTATGTAAATGCAATTTTTTTATGGCCATGAGTATCTCATCTTCTGAGATTTTGGAATTTACTGATTCCAATTGGTTCTCAGTGGGCATTGGTAGGGATACACAACCCAACAAAAACGTTGACAAGGATGTCGGGGGCCCAGGGTATTTATATAGTGTCTTATAATAATCACCTAGAATAGTTACAATTGTATCTGGTTTGGTGTGTACTGTTCCATGAGAATCAACTATTTTCAAAATGTGGTGTTGTCGTCTGGAGTTTTTTATTAGATTGGTCAATAGTTTACCTGACTTATTACCCTCTCTAAAGAGTTTAGCTTCTAAACTAGATATATCTAACCGAGTCTTCCGTTCGTACCACAATTCATATTCCCGTTTCGCCTCTTCCCATATTTTTTTTGTCTGTTCAGTTAGTAAATTTAAATGCGTTGTGTACGCTTTCCTTAGAGAAAGGCTTAGTTCCTGTAACTTCTGAGCTACTTTTCTTTTCAGACCCCCCACATAGGCCATGATCCTGCCTCTAAGTACCGCTTTGGCCTTATCCCAGTACAGGGATGGATTATCTATACTTGAGCTATTATCCCCTTTGAATTCTAGGTACCATCCTCGAAGGATGTCCCTGAAATTGTGGTCAGAGTATAGATGTGAAGGGAACCGCCAAACAATACACTGACCTTTCGGTATTACATTTAAGAGGGAGATGGAAATGGGGCTGTGGTCAGATATCATCATATTGTGATTTTGAGAGTCGACTACTCTAGACTTCAGGATGTCCGCTATCAATAGGTAATCGATTCTAGACCAAGAACCATGTGACGGAGAGTAAAAAGTAAACTCTCTTTCATCAGGGCTCATAAGCCTCCAAATATCTGTAAGGGCAGTGTCATGGGGAAAAGGCTCCAGAACCTTGTCATGAGCATGTGTTAGACCTGAGTGTGCATCAGTTCTCTTTCTGTCTTCCGCAGTATTGACAACCGTGTTCAGGTCACCACCTACTTTCTTCGCTGGTATTAGGTCTTTAAGTCTGACTGTGAGGTCAGTATAGAACTGTTTGTTATCCCCATTGGGTCCATATATATTGAAGAGGCTGATCTCACCAGCATCTGTATTCAGGTGTAGAGAGCACCACCTTCCGTTATCATCCATCTCTGATCCTATTATATCATACGCTAGATTTTTGTGTAAAAGTATGAGTACCCCCGCTTTGTGTTTGACCACTGGCGATCCCACTACCTTCCCCACCCATGATTTCTCCATCCTATGGAAGTCATCTAATAATAAATGGGTTTCCTGTAGCATAGCTATATCGGCTCAGAGGTGTTTTAGGTGCCTCAAAATCTTATTACGCTTTTGTGGGGAGCGCAACCCTTTAACATTCCATGAGACAAGTTTCATAGTAGTGCCAAGTTGAATAACACTTCACTGAAATGGTCAAAAGCAGACATTTAACATTGTCCCACCCTTCTTTGTAACTTTCCCTTTTAACCCCTAAACTGAAATAACTCACAACCTTAAACTCTAACACAGAAAGAGCAAGGAACGCCCTCCTCACAGCTCTTACTGACTTCACTTTTTTCCTCATGTGAGATCAAGTCCAACAATACTTGTATATTACTTCCTGGCATTAGGAGAAAATTGCAAGGCAAAACATCTTGATATATTCATATTACTTTACCTTACCCCTTATGACTTCTAATAACCAGAATGGACAAGTGATTATGGAAACCACAAAATTAAACTAGGCAGATTCCCTAATTAGATCTCCTCCCCCCAGTTTTCCAATGAAGCAATAAAACATAATTATATATTCACCGCTAACAGATCTTGATCATGTCCTTGTATACTGGAACATTTTAAAAAAAATATTAACGAGTGGCGAATTCTTCAGCGAACCCTGCCATATCTTCCCGTCTGTTCCCGGTCATCTGCTGGGTTCTTAGCGGTCACCCGTACGGAAGTACGGAAAATAACTTTCTGATGCTTTCTTGTTTTGATCGCGTTGATTGCTGACTCTGGAGTCGAAGATCCCTTCCATCTCGATAGCTGCCTCTTCAGGTGATGTAAAAGTCGAGCTGGGTCCATCAGATCTGAATACTTTCATAGTTGCTGGATAGAGTAATGTGAATCTGATGTCGTTGCGATGAAGTTGGGTACACATCGGTGAAAAGGCTTTGCGTTTTTTTGTAACTTCTGCGGAGTAATCTCCAAAGATAAGAATCCTCATCCCTCTAAGGCCTCATGCACACGACTGTTGTGTTCCGTTCCGCAAAATGGGGTTCCGTGATCAGTTTCCGTTTTTGTTTCCGTTTGTCTTCCTTTATTTTTGGAGGATCACCAGACATGAAGGAAAGTAAAAAAAAAGTCTAAGTCAAGTTTGCCATGCAAATGATAGGAAAAAAAAACGGACGCGGGTGACAATCTTGTGTGCCTCCGCGTTTTTTCACGGTCCCATTGACTTGAATGGGTCCGCGAACCGTTTTCCGTGAAAAAAATAGGACAGGTTATATTTTTTTGACGGACTGGAACCACGGATCACGGATGCGGATGACAAACGGTGGGTCCGCAGAAAATCACAAAAAACGGAACAGCGGACACGGAATGAAACAACGGTCGTGTGCATGAGGCCTAAGTATAACTGATTCTTTGCGGGCTTTAAAGGCTTTAAGAACAGACTCTTTGTCCGTGTAGTCCAAATAACGCACAATTACATGTCTCAATTTATTCGACTGACGTTCTTTGGGAGATAAAGCTGTTCCCACTCTGTGCGCGCGTTCCACTTTACAGTGATGCTATAACCCCAGAGCACGTGGTAGCTCTGATTCGCAAATGGATCGCAGGTCTCCTTGTGGTATGGATTCTTGTAGGCCCACCACTCTTAGGTTGTTGCGCCTTGACCTATTTTCTAGGTCTTCCAGCTTTTCCCACAATCGCTTGTTTTCAGCTTGGGTTGTCTGGAGCTTATGCAGGATCGATTCAGTAGTGTCTTCAATCATTTGTATCTGGCTTTCTGCCTCTGTCAGCCGTGTGTCATGGTGCTGCACTTCTTCTTGCAGCTGCTGCATTACATTCGTGAGCGAGGCAGCTAGAGTTTCTTGCAGGTCTGGGGCTAGATGTCAAGCCACTTCTACTGCCAACTCTTTATAGTCAATCTTGTACGATCGTGTATCAGTACTTTTCTCCCCCGGCGAGTCAGGAGCGTGTATAGGCATTATCGCAGTCTCCGTCTCTTGTGAGCTGGGTGCCATGATGAGAGAGGCCGGCTCGTCACATCGCGCTGGGGAGGTTGCTTTGCCTCTTGTTTTCTTGACCATGCTGAGGATAAATCGGTTAATGTACTGAGGCTGAACTCACTACGAGTCTCCGACAACTAGGTCTCTATGTAGCACAGGCAATATGTTCAGAGTAGTGTTGTACTGCCGCGGAGCTAGCACGCCACACTTCTTCACATGTCGGCGCCGGAAAAGGAAGTCTAGTAAGGCTTTTGATAATGTCTCACATAGAAGGCTTATCAATAAATTGCAGTCTTTGGGCTTGGACTCCCATATTGTTGAATGGATTAGGCAGTGGCTGAGGGACAGACAACAGAGGGTTGTAGTCAATGGAGTATATTCAGACCATGGCATTGTTACCAGTGGGGTACCTCAGGGATCTATTCTGGGACCCATATTGTTTAATATCTTTATCAGCGAAATTGCAGAAGGCCTCGATGGTAAGGTGTGTCTTTTTGCTGATGACACAAAGATTTGTAACAGGGTTGATGTTCCTGGAGGGATACAACAAATGGAAAAGGATTTAGGAAAACTAGAGGAATGGTCAAAAATCTGGCAACTAAAATTTAATGTTGATAAGTGCAAGATAATGCACCTGGGGCGTAAAAATACAAGAGCAGAATATAAAATCAGTGATACAGTCCTAACCTCAGTATCTGAGGAAAGGGATTTAGCGGTCATTATTTCAGAAGACTTAAAAGTAGGCAGACAATGTCATAGAGCAGCAGGAAATTCTAGCAGAATGCTTGGGTGTATAGGGAGAGGAATTACCAGTAGAAAGAGGGAGGTGCTCATGCCGCTCTACAGAGCACTAGTGAGACCTCATTTGGAGTATTGTGCTCAGTACTGGAGACCATATCTCCAGAAGGATATTGATACTTTGGAGAGAGTTCAGAGAAGAGCTACTAAACTGGTACATGGATTGCAGGATAAAACTTACCAGGAAAGATTAAAGGACCTTAACATGTATAGCATGGAAGAAAGACGAGACAGAGGGGATATGATAGAAACTTTTAAATACATAAAGGGAATCAACAAGGTAAAAGAGGACAGAATATGTAAAAGAAGAAAAACTGCTACAAGATGACATAGTTTTAAATTAGAGGGGCCAAGTTTCAAAAGTAATATCAGGAAGTATTACTTTACTGAGAGAGGAGTAGATGCATGGAATAGCCTTCCTGCAGAAGTGGTAGCTGCAAATACAGTGAAGGAGTTTAAGCATGCATGGGATAGGCATAAGGCCATCCTTCATATAAGATAGGGCCAGGGGATATCCATAGTATTCAGTATATTGGGCAGACTAGATGGGCCAAATGGTTCTTATCTGCCGACACATTCTATATGAGTATGTCAAAGGGGTTTAACTGTACTGTTTGGAGAAAAAAAAAATACGAATATTCTAAAAAATTTCAAAACGAATATATTCGCTATAGTGCTATGTATTCTTTTTTTTTGAATATTCGTCTTTTTTCAACATCTAAAGTCATGAGTCCTCCCTGCTTCTTGCTTGTGGGCCAATGACAATGTCATTTTACATATACCCATGCTGGGTGAGATAAATATCTCAGTCAAATGCCAACTTTGTATAACAAAAATGGGAAAAGTTGTCTTTTGCCGAGATATTTCTCTCACCCAGCATGGGTATATGTAAAACTACACCCCAAAACAAATTGCCCAACTTTTCCTGAGTATGGCGATACCACATGTGTGACACTTTTTTGCAGCCTAGGTGGGCAAAGGGCCCCACATTCCAAAGAGCACCTTTAGGATTTCACAGGTCATTTTTTACACATTTTGATTTCAAACTACTTCTCACACATTAGGGCCCCTAAAATGCCAGGGCAGTATAACTAACCCACAAGTGACCCCATTTTGGAAAGAAGACACCCAAAGGTATTTCTTGATGGGCATAGTGAGTTCATGGAAGTTTTTATTTTTTGTCACAAGTTAGTGAAATATGAGACTTTGTAAGAAAAAACAAAACATAATTTTCCGCTAACTTGTGACAAAAAATAAAAATTCTAGGAACTCGCCATGCCCCTCACAGAATACCTTGGGGTGTCTTCTTTCCAAAATGGGGTCACTTGAGGGGTAGTTATACTGCCCTGGCATTTTAGGGGCCCTAATGCGTGAGAAGTAGTTTGAAATCAAAATGTGTTAAAAAAAAATTCTCTGTGAAATCCTAAACGTGCTCTTTGGAATGTGGGGCCCTTTGCCCACCTAGGCTGCAATAAAGTGTCACACATGTGGTATTGCCGTACTCAGGAGTAGTTTGGCAATGTGTTTTGGGGTGTCATTTTACATATACCCATGCTGGGTGAGAAATATCTTGGTCAAATGCCAACTTTGTATAAAAAAATGGCTAAAGTTGTCTTTTGCCGAGATATTTATCTCACCCAGCATGGGTATATGTAAAATGACACCCCAAAACACATTGCCCAACTTCTCCTGAGTACGGCGATACCACATGTGTGACACTTTTTTGCAGCCTAGATGCGCAAAGGGGCCCAAATTCCTTTTAGGAGGGCATTTTTAGACATTTGGATCCCAGACTTCTTCTCACGCTTTATGGCCCCTAAAATGCCAGGGCAGTATAAATACCCCACATGTGACCCAATTTTGGAAAGAAGACACCCCAAGGTATTCAATGAGGGGCATGGCGAGTTCATAGAAAATAAAATTTGGGGGCACAAGTTAGCGGAAATTTATTTATTTTTGTTTTTTTCTCACAGTCTCCCTTTCCGCTAACTTGGAACAAAAATTTCAATCTTTCATGGACTCAATATGCTCCTCAGCAAATACCTTGGGGTGTCTTCTTTCCAAAATGGGGTCATTTGTGGGGTGTTTGTACTGCCCTGGCATTTGAGGGTCTCCGCAATCATTACATGTATGGCCAGCATTAGGAGTTTCTGCTATTCTCCTTATATTGAGCATACGGGTAATGAGATTTTTTTTTTCTGTTCAGCCTCTGGGCTGAAAGAAAAAATGAACGGCACAGATTTCTTCATTCGCATCGATCAATGTGGATGAAAAAATCTCTGCACAAAAAAAAAGGAGGTGAAAGGTGTCTGCCAGGACATAGGAGCTCCGCCCAACATCCAAACCCACTTAGCTCATATGCCCTGGCAAACCCGATTTCTCCATTCAAATCAATCGATGTGGATGAATAAATCATTGCCGGGACTTTTTATATTTTTTTTATATACAAAGTGTTTGCCAAAGCATATGAACACCGGCGCCCGCTCAGCTCATATGCCTCGGCAAACGTATCTTTTACTGCAGAGGAGAAATCGCGTCTTGCAGCGCCGCATACACCGACTTTTGTGTAATCTGACAGCAGCGCAATGCTTCTGTCAGAATGCACATCAGTTCTGCAGCTAGTCGATCGGTTGGTCCACCTGGAAGGTAAAAAAAAAAAAAAAAAAAAAAAGGAAAAAAACAGGCCGCAACAAATTAATTAACTTTATAATAACATTTGAACGGAACATATAAACTTTATTTAACTTTTTGAACAGAACGTTAACTTTTTTGCTTACTGGTGATTTTTTTTTCACCTTTTATAGGACAAACCTCTCCTTGCCCA
Organism: Bufo gargarizans; assembly: GCF_014858855.1. Lineage (NCBI taxonomy): Eukaryota > Metazoa > Chordata > Amphibia > Anura > Bufonidae > Bufo > Bufo gargarizans. Next base: position 589,132,516 of record NC_058080.1, on the reverse strand, counting down.
TGGGACAATGTGCAAAGCGCAAATCGCCCAAACATGTGGCGAAGTACATTATGCACTTTGTCCCAGGTGAAAGGAGAGGTTTGCAGCAGCTGTGAGTGAAAGGGCTCTAATAGCCCTGTGTGCCTGTCCTGTGTAACGCAATCCCTATGCTAAGTGTACCTGTGTGTGGTACTTCTGGAAACACTCCCCTAAGCATAGGGCAGGGTGGTCAGGGCAGTCAGGACAGAAATAGCGGGTGTCACGCCTTATTCCACTCCTGCTACAGACATGACATCTTTTTCGGGTGACGGTTGGGTTGAGGTACCAGCAACGACATTGGGGAAATGTCGCTCGTGTAGACGGCTCACTACACTGGTGGTTGGGGCCACGGAACCTCCTGGATACAGGAGGTTCTCAATGATCTCTTCCTGAAATTTGAGGAAGGATCCTGTTCTCCCGGCCTTACTGTAGAGAACAAAACTATTATATACAGCCAATTGAATCAAATATACAGACACCTTCTTATACCAGCGTCTGGTGCATCGAGAAACTAAATAAGGAGCCAACATCTGGTAATTGAAGTCCACCCCTCCCATGAGCGAATTATAGTCATGTACGCAGAGGGGCTTTTCAATGACACTGGTTGCTCGTACTATTTGTATTGTCGTGTCTGCGTGAATGGAGGAGAGCATGTAAACGTCACGCTTGTCTCTCCATTTCACCGCGAGCAGTTCTTCGTTACACAAGGCAGCCCTCTCCCTCTTTGCAAGACGGGTTGTAACGAGCCGTTGGTGGAAGCCCCGGCGACTAGGTCGCGCGGTGCCAAACATCTGTTCTAGGAACAAATGCCTGAAGAGGGGCACACTTGTGTACAAATAGTCCACATAAAGATGGTACCCCTTGCCAAATAAGGGTTACACTAAGTCCCAGACTGTCTTCCCACTGCTCCCCAGGTAGTCAGGGCAACCGATCGGCTCCAGAGTCTGATCTTTACCCTCATAGATCCGAAATTTGTGGGTATAGCCTGTGGCCCTTTCACAGAGCTTATACAATTTGACCCCATACCAGGCGCGCTTGCTTGGGATGTATTGTTTGAAGCCAAGGCGCCCGGTAAAATGTATAAGGGACTCGTCTACACAGATGTTTTACTCAGGGGTATACAAATCTACAAATTTGTTGTTGAAGTGGTCTATGAGGGGCCGAATTTTGTGGAGTCGGTCAAAAGCGGGGTGGCCTCTGGGACGGGAGGTGGTGTTGTCGCTAAAGTGCAGGAAACGCAGGATGGCCACAAATCGTGCCCTTGACATGGCAGCAGAGAACATGGGCATGTGATGAATTGGGTTTGTGGACCAATATGACCGCAATTCATGCTTTTTGGTTAGACCCATGTTGAGGAGAAGGCCCAGAATTTTTTTTAATTCGGAACTTGGACGGGTTTCCACCGGAAAGGCTGGGCATAATAACTTCCCAGGTTGGCGGCTATAAATTGAGTGGCATACCGATTTGTATCTGCCACGACTATGTCCAAGAGCTCCGCAGTCAAGAACAGCTCAAAAAATCCCAGTGCCGAACCGATCTGAGCTGTCTCAACCCGAACTCCAGACTGGGCGGTGAAAGGGGGAACTAATGGTGCGGCTGAAGTTGGGGACTGACAATCAGGGTTTGCCAGCACCTCAGGGACTCTAGGGGCTCTACGGGCCTGTCTGTACGGTGGCTGCGACGGGGTAACTACTGCACGTGCCACTGTACCAGCACCTTCTGGTGCTAGGTCCAGGGTGGGCTGCGCTGCTGGTGTATGCCTCACCATGTAATCCAACAGCGCCAGCCCCACTCTGCTGCCCTTGAAGCGGATCCTGCGCAACCTGTGGTGTAGCAACATGGAGTCGGGTACGCCTGGTGGTATCAGGGACCTCAACCTCCTCGTCCGAACTTTGGGTCAGACTGCCACTGCTTTCTACAGGTTCATATTCTGACCCGCTGGATTCATCAGATGAGGGTTCCCATTCCTCATCCGACTGGGTCAGAAGCCTGTAGGCCTCTTCAGAAGAATACCCCTTGTTTGCCATTTGGTCAACTAAATTTAGGGGGTATTAGGGGGAAAAAAAGCAAGCCTGTCTTACAAATGGGAGGCTAGCGAAGTACCGGAAGCTGCAGCGATTGATAAAAAATATCAAAACAGATTTTTTTATCGCAGCAGCGCTTGTGAAGTGTTTGTGTCTCTGCGGTGGGGCAGGCGTGGGTGAACGCACGTGTGGGCGACCGATCAGGCCTGATCGGGCAAACACTGCGTTTTGGGTGGAGGGCGAACTAAGGTGACACTAATACTATTATAGATCTGACTGTGATCAGTTTTGATCACTTACAGATACTATAAAAGTACAAATGCTGATTAGCGATACGCTAATCAGCGAATCAGTGACTGCGGTGCGGTGGGCTGGGCGCTAAACGATCGCTAACTACCTAACCAAGGGGCCTAAACTATCCTAAAACCTAACAGTCAATACTAGTGAAAAAAAAAGTGACGGTTTACACTGATCACTTTTTTCCCTTTCACTAGGTGATTGACAGGGGCGATCAAGGGGTGATCAAGGGGTTAATTGGGGTGATGGGGGGTGATCTGGGGCTATGTGTGGTGTTTGGTGTGTACTCACTGTGATGTCTACTCCTCTGCTGAAACCAACCGACGGAAAGGACCAGCAGAGGAGCAGAGAAGCCATTTAACACCTTATACTTACAAATAAGCTGGCGTCTCGCTAGATGACGTATAGATGCGTGACTCTGCCTGAGACAGCCGCCTCCGGACCGCGATCCTGCGTTAGGTGGTCCGGAGGCAATTAATATTTGCTATTCGAATATTCACGCTCAACACTAGTCATTAACATTTTTGGGTGAAATTCACAAATTTTTGGGTGTTAAGTACCACTACTATACCTAGTATGACGGTTAAAAAACAAAAAAACATTTACATTTTCTGGTAAAATTAACCAATTTTTGGGTGTATAGTACCTCTGCTATACCTAGTAGGCCTGTTAACAAAAAAATTAAACATTTACATTTTCAGTTGAAATTCAATAATTTTTGGGTGTGAAGTATCACTGCTATACCTAGTAGACAGGTTAAACAATAAAAAAATTGGTCTCTTACATTTTATGGTGAAATTCACAAATTTTTGGGTGTGATGTACCACTGCTCTACCTAGTAGGTCGGTAAAAAATAAATAAATTGTCATTAACATTTTCGGGTGAAATTCACCAATTTTTTTAGTGTATAGTACCACTGCTATACCTAGTATGACGGTTAAAAAATAAAAATAAAATTGTCATTAACATTTTCTGGTGAAATTCACCAATTTTTGGGTGTATAATACCACTGATATACGTAGTAGGCCGGTAAACAAAAAAATATATTTGTCAGTTACATTTAAGGCTAGTTTCACACTAGCGTTCGTCGGTCCGCTCGTGAGCTCCGTTTGAAGGAGCTCACGAGCGGACCCGAACGCCTCCGTCCAGCCCTGATGCAGTCTGAATGGAGTGGATCCGCTCAGACTGCATCAGTCTGGCGGCGTTCATCCTCCGCTCCGCTCGCCTCCGCACGGACAGGCGGACAGCTGAACGCTGCTTGCAGCGTTCAGCTGTCCGCCTGGCCGTGCGGAGGCGAGCGGATCCGTTCAGAACGGATCCGATCAAGCGCTAGTGTGAAAGTAGCCTTAGGGTCAAATTCACCAATTTTTTGGTGTAATATACCCCTCCTCTACCTAGTTGACAGCTTAATACATTTCAATAATTTTTATTTTACATTTTCGGGTGACAATAAACAATTGTTTTCTGTCATAGACCCCTGCTCTACCAAGTAGACAGGTTAATTAATTTCTGTAATTTTTCTGTTACATTCTTGGGTTGACATTATACAATTTTAGATGTGAATGAACCCCTGCTCTGCATAGGTGACAGGGAATAACATTTCTGAAATGCTTGTTTAATTGATGTGCGCCACCTCCTTTGATTCAATGCTTAAACAAGTTGTACCACATTTAGGCTTCAATACTTTGTCCGACATTTCCGCTATACTCTTTTGGCCAACATTTGCGCCTCAATAGCTTTTCCTACAATTACGCTTGACTCTTTTGGCCCACATTTGGGCTTCTGTAATTTGCCCCACATTTGCACCTCAATAACTTTTCCCACATTTCTTCTTGATTCCAAATTTTTTAAATAAATGTATCTCTTAAATTTGGTCTCTTTTTCTCACGCTCCCTCTCCGGCCTGGAACCCTGATTCCCTGCCACCCGTAATCACCATGGTAGGAACATAAAAGAACATCGAAAGTTGATAGAGCAGATATCAAATTGGATTGTGAACATCACGGGGACGTGCAACATGGTGGGTGGGCAGTAAGTATGCACACTCCTACACGAAGTAACTGACAGGGGTCAGCCCCTGCAACTTCTGGTCTCCAAATTGGGCACATGGCCTGAGCTTGCCCTTTACGCCTTGGAGGTGCTGGCCTGCCCTGCAGCCGGTGTATTGTCTGAATGTGTGTTTAGCACGACTGGAGGGTTATATTTCCCAATGTTTTGGGGTGTACCCTAATTTAAATTTTTTTTTTAAAAAAAATGTAAAACCAAAAAGCAGTGTAGGCTACCTCCTCCTCCTCCACCGCCACTTCCACCTACACCACCACATCCACCGCCTCCTCAACCTCCTTCTCCATATGGACCTGGTCCTCCTAGATCAAGATTATAATTTTTACGTATTTTATGTTCTTTTAAGTCATTTCCCTATCCATATTTGTTTGCAGAGCACATGCCATGCTCTTGACCACATTTTGACGCCATTTCTAGCCCTCTAGCCCTTTCCATGACATTTTTACAGCCATTTTAGTGCTCAAAAGTTTGGGTCCCCATTGACTTCAATAGGATTCGGGTTCGGGATGAAGTTCGGTTCAAGTTCGGGTCCCGAACACCTTCCTGTGATTCTCTGGGGGTTACTAGTACTGGCTTATGTAATACTGTCCCAATAGCGCTGTACTTCCCTCCTCACTGTGTAGCTGCTGTATCGCAGCAGGACAGCAACATAACTGCTGCACTAATGAAGTCGATAGGACAGAAAGAAACAGTGATACCGCGCTCTAACTGTATAGGCATAGGCGGCAATCACCACTTCCCCCACCCCCTGGTTAGAAAGCTCTCCGCAGGGCTAAGATCAAGCTCAGTTACCTTGTGGGTCAGCTGCACATTCCATGGGGTCCTGCGACTTTCGTGGGGTATTCTTTAGGTTGCTGCAGGCACAGATCAGGTCTCTAGAACGTAGAATCGCCCCCGGCCGGTGGTGCTGCTCTTCTATTACACTATTGTGGTTCGCGATCGGATGGAGCGAGAGTGACATCACTACTATGACTACGGAGAGTCACAGGTACCACTAGACCTCTCTACGCGTTTCGGATAGAATCGCTATCCTTAGTCAGGAAAGAAAAGAAACTATTTTCCACTGTGAAGCAAAATTGGCTCTGAGATTATATGGTTTTGTTATGCCTTCCTCTGAACAAGGTTGAACTTGATTGACATGTTTTTTGCTCAACCCCAGTAACTATGAATTCTAAAGTAATACTGGAAATGTGAAATGTAGTAAAAATGATCAAAATCATTAATCTATGACATTAAGTTTAAGAATAGTGGCAATTACTTTGATAAAAGGTGGCACATAGCAATACTCATTTTTATAAAATAAAGTTTCTTTCCGTCGTTGTTTTTTTTTTATATGGTTAACCCAATTAGCATTTTAACAGGATAAGTTTAACCTTAGCTACACATAATGGTAAAATTATCAGTTACAGTAATTTTTCTATAGCTTTTTACATTTATGCAAATAACACATAAAACCGAGCTGAGCCAAACTATACATACTGACAATATGTAAGATCAAGAATCAAGTTGCAGCAACCCATGAATGAACAATGATACTACAAGGATTACATGCACACAGATGTTTGACAAATTGACCGCAGGTCTCCAGAGATTTTGAACCTCAGATCCATTCCAGTTTACACTGCTAGGATGTGATACACTGCTCTGTCATTCCAACATATTTGATTCTGTGTTTTTTAGGCCTCTTGCACACAAATGATTTTCTTCCGTTTACATTCCGTTTTTTGCGTTCCGTATACGGACAGTATACGGAACCATTCATTTCAATGGACCTGCAAAAAAACCAGAAGGTACTCCGTATGCTTTCCCTTTCCGTGTTTCCATTTTTCTGTGCCGTTCAAAGATAGGACATGTTCTATCATTGTCCGCATAACGAACAAGGATAGTACTGTACTATCAGGGGCCAGCTGTTCTGCTCCGCAAAAATTGGAATGCACACGGACATCATCCGTATTTTTTGCGGATCAATTTTTTGCGGACCACAAATTACTGAAAAAGCCATACAGTCGTGTGCAAGAGGTCTAAGGATAATTTCACACTAGCGGTAAATTTTTCCCGTATTGAGTTCCGTCATAAGGGCTCAATAACGAAAAAAAAACGTTTTGTCCCAATGCATTCTGAATGGAAAGTAGTCCGTTCAGTATACATCAGGATGTCTTCAGTTCAGTCCCTTTTATGGTATTTGGCCAGAGAAATTACCGCAGCATGCTGCGGTATTTTCTCCGGCCAAAATTCCGGAACACTTGCCGGATCGCTGGATCCGGCATTAATTTCCTTTGAAATGTATTAATGTCGGATCAGGTACCAAGTGTTCTGGAAAAACAGATCCGTATGGGTAGACCTTTAAATCTGTTAAAAAGATAAATGCTTAATCCGTTGTTCCGGGTGACACCGGAGAGACGGATCCGGTATTGCAATGCATTTGTCAGACGGATACGCATCTGTATCCGGAAACAAATGATATCCGTTAGCATACGGATTTCTGAATCCGGCAGGCAGTTTCGACAACGGAACTGCCTGCCGGATTCTTCTAACGCTAGTGTGAAAGTAGCCTAAGCTACTATACAATAAAATTGAGAAGTCCATCAAGTTATCCATTATGTAGAGAACAAGATTTCAGGTTCAAACACTTTCATTAGAACATTAGAAATGTGTTCTGTGTGATTGTAGATTTATTCATCCATATATTATGATTTTTTGTCTGGCTTTATTGACCATTGACATATGGGGCAAATCTACTAATTAATATTAGCTAGAATACTAGAGCAATTTGCACCAAATATAGGGTGAATGAAATTGCAACTACAACTCCTAAAAAACACACACGATACTCAATAATGAAAATGTATGATACTTTTTAAAATTAGACAAACATAAAACATCTAACAGACAAACCGCTAATAAAAGATGGCAGTCAATGTTGCATAAAGTGGTAGCATAAATGTAAATTCAAAAAAGCCAGCCTTAGCAAAATGGAATGCAGTAAGGACTTAATGGTGTTTGAGAGTTGCAGTTGATGGCATTAACAGCATTTGGTTCCCTCTGGGTGTGGACCAAGCAGTATAGATGTAATCCTGCCTGGACCTCTAATCTCATAGCTACACATGCGCCTCTGTGCACTCCCAGAATATATAACAATTAGGGTTGAGCGAACCCGAACTGTAAAGTTTGGGTTAGTACCGAACTTTACAGATTTTTGGACCCCGGACCCGAACTTTTCAGTAAAAGTTTGGGTTCAGTGTTCGGCGAGTCAATGCCGCATTTTGAAAGGCTGCAGAGCAGCCAATCAACAAGCGTTTAACTCTGTGCCCTTAGAAGCCATCAGAGCTATGCCTACTAATGGCATGGCTGTAATTGGCCAGTGCAGCATGTGACCCAGCCTCTATATAAACTGGAGTCACATAGCGCTGCATGTGACTCTGCTGTTACTAATGTAGGGAGAGGATGCAGCTGCTGTGAGGGAGAGAATAGGAAAGAATCTTTAATCAGAAGTGCTTGTTAACTCAGCGATCTACATAGATTTAGTTTCGTGGGTGCAGTGCACAATCTTTTTACCCTGCCTTGAGCGCAGTGACACAGAAAAATAACTTTTATCCGTCTGTTAGTTAGGTGGGCAGCGGCGGCCATTTTATGCAAGCTCAGTGCACCAGCACAGCATATGTGCATTTGTGACATTGAAATCCAAGCTTGAAATACTGCAATAATAATTTTTGGGTTAAAAAAAAATCACCAATTTTTGGCAATGCCCTACATCTGGGGCCTATGCCGCATTTTTTTGTGTGAAAAACAAGCTTGAAATACTGCAATAATAATCTGGGTTTAAAAAAACACAAATTTTTGGCAATATCCTACATCTGGGGCCTGGCAGCATTTGTCAGTGTGAAATACAAGCTTGTAAAACTGCAATAATTTTCTGGGTTTAAAAAACACAAATTTTTGCCAATACCTTACATCTGGGGCCTATGCTGCATTTGTCAGTGTGAAAAACAAGTTAGAAATACTGCAATAATAATCTGGGTTTAAAAAAACACCTATTTTTGGCAATTTCCTACATCTGGTGCCATTGCAGCATTCGGCAGTGTGAAATACAAGCTTGTAATACTTCAATAATTTTTTGGGTTTAAAAAAAAACACCCATTTTTGGCAATACCCTACATCTGGGGCCTATGATGCATTTGTTAGTGTGACATACAAGCTAGAAATACTGCAATAATATTTTGGGTTTAAAAAAAACACCCATTTTGGGCAAAATACTTAATTTGCAGCCTTAGCTGCATCTGTCATTGTGCGATACACACGTTAGATACTGTTGTTCTATTCTGTTAATTAAAAAAAAAAAAGCATTTGTGGCAAAATACATAATTTGCAGCCTTTGCTGCAACTGTTAGTGTGAGATACACACGTTAGATAATGCTGTTATATTCTGTTATTAATTAAGGACCAGGCTAATTTTCACCTTAAGGACCAGGCCATTTTTTGCAAATCTGACCAGTGTCACTTTAAGTGCTCATAACTTTAAAATGCTTTGACTTACCCAGGTCGTTCTGAGATTGTTTTTTCGTCACATATTGTACTTCATGACACTGCTAAAATTGGGTCAAAAAAGTAAATTTTTTTGCATAAAAAATACAATTTTTACCAAAAATTTTGAAAAATTAGCAAATTTCAAAGTTTCAGTTTCTCTACTTCTGTAATACATAGTAATACCCCCAAAAATTGTGATGACTTTACATTCCCCATATGTCTACTTCATGTTTGTAGCATTTTGGGAATGATATTTTATTTTTTGGGGATGTTACAAGGCTTAGAAGTTTAGAAGCAAATTTTGAAATTTTTCAGAAATCTTCAAAATCCCACTTTTTATGGACCAGTTCAGGTTTGAAGTCATATTGTGAGGCTTAGATAATAGAAATCTACCAAAAATGACCCCATTCTAGAAACTACACCCCTCAAGGTATTCAAAACTGTTTTTTCAAACTTTATTAACCCTTTAGGTCTCCCACAAGAGTTAATGGCAGATGGAGAAACAATTTTGAAATTTCTATTTTTTGGAAAATTTTCCAATATAATTAATTTTTTCCAGGAGTAAAACAAGGGTTAACTGCCAAACAACACTCAAAATGGGTTGCCCTGATTCTGTAGTTTGCAAAAACACCCCATATGTGGTCGTAAACTACTGTTTGGCCGAACGGTAGCACATAGAAGGAGGGGAACACCATATGGGTTTCGGAAGGCAGATTTTGCAGGACTTATTTTGTTTATACCATGTCCCATTTGAAGCCCCCTGTTGCACCCCTAGAATAGAAATTTCAAAAAAGTGACTCCATCTAAGAAAGTACACCCCTCAAGGTATTCAAAACTGGGTTTACAAACTTTGTTAACCCTTTAGGTGTTCCACAAGAGTTAATGGCAGATGGAGAAACAATTTTGAAATTTCTATTTTTGGGAAAATTTTCCAATATAATCAATTTTTTCCAGGAGTAAAACAAGGGTTAACTGCCAAACACTCAAAATGGGTTGCCCTGATTCTGTAGTTTGCAGAAATACCCCATATGTGGTCGTAAACTACTATTTGGCTAAACGGCAGGACATAGAAGAAGGGGAACGTCAGATAGTTTTTGGAAGGCAGATTTTGCTGGACTGGTTTATTTACACCATGTACCCTTTCAAGCCCCCTGATGCACCCCTAGAGTAGAAAATCCATAAAAGTGACCCCATCTAGGAAACTACGGGATAAGGTGGTTGTTGTTTTGGGACTATTTTTGGGGTAAATTTGATTTTTGGTTGCTCTATATTACTCTTTATTGAAGCAATGTAACAAAAAAATTAAATTCTAAAATTGTTTCTACATTCGCTATTTAGTTTTGTGGAACACCTAAAGGGTTAACATAGTTTGTAAAGTAACTTTTGAAAACCTTGAGGGGTGTAGTTTCTTAGATGGGGTCACTTTTTTGGAGTTTCTAGTCTAGGCTACATCAGGGGGGCTTCTAATGGGACATGGTGTAAAAAAAAAAAATGGTCCATCAAAATCTGCCTTCCAGAAACCGTATAGAGTTCCCTTCGTTCTATGCCCTGCCGTGCGGCTATATAGCCATTTACGACCACATATGGGGTGTTTATGCAAACTACAGAATCGGGGCAATAAATATTTAGTTTTATTTGGCTGTTAACCCTTGCTTTATTACCAGCAAAATGGATTCAAATTGAAATTTTGCCCAAAAATGGGTGTTTTGGCACAGTTTTTATTTTATATTTTTAACACCGTTCATCCGAGGCGTTTGGTCAAAGGTTATTTTTATAGCGACAACTTTTACGCATGCGACGATGCCCAATATGTATGGCTCTCAGACTTTGGAGACACTAAGCAGGCATCCTAAAACTGCGGCCCTCCAGATGTTGTAAAACTACAATTCCCACCATGCCCTGCTGATGGCTGTAGGTTGTCTGGGCATGCTGGGAGTTATAGTTTTACAACATCTGGAGGGCCGCAGTTTGATGATGCCTGCACTAAAACTAATATTTTTTGGGGAAAGAAAAATTGTTTCTGTGTCTCCAAAGTCTGAGAGCCATAGTGTTTTATGTTCTCTAGTGAACTGTTGGGGATTATACAAATTTAGTACTCCATGGAAGTGTGATACTCCCTGAAGCAATCGATAATGCAGAGGCCCGGATGATCGGGGCACGTGTCACATTGAGTAGTGGTGTCCTTCCGTATCCCCCTCTTGTGACACACTCTGCACTTTTTTTGGGTTCGTCCCTTCTTTCCAGTATGGGGAACCACACCTGGAAAGTGTTGGCCAAGGACGATCCGGGCGCCTCCAGTTCCCGAGGTACTCCGGCCTGCTCTTTCCCGGTCCGAAAAGATCAGGTCCTTGAGGACTGCCTCATAGAATTGGAAGAATGTCCCTGTGCTGCCAGCGCTTCGGGATAGTACAAAAGAGTTGTACATGGCAACCTGCACCAAGTAGACCGCAACTTTTTTGTACCATGCCCGGGTTTTGCGCATGGCGTTATATGGCGTGAGGACTTGATCAGAGAGATCAAATCCTCCCATATACCGATTGTAGTCGACGATACAATCGGGCTTGAGGACCGTTGCCGTGGTACCTCGCACAGAGACTGGGGTGGTGCGGTTACCGTGGATTGTGGACAGCATAAGGACATCCCTCTTGTCCTTATACCTGACCAGCAACAGGTTTCCACTGGTAAGGGCACGGGTCTCACCCCTGGGGATAGGTACCTGGAGGGGGTAGGCAGGGAGGCCGCGTTGATTTTTCCGCACGGTCCCACAAGCGAACGTGGATCTGGCGGCAAGGGACCTGAATAAGGGAATGCTGGTATAAAAGTTATCCACGTACAAGTGGTAACCCTTATCCAGCAGTGGGTACATAAGGTCCCACACGAGTTTCCCGCTAACACCCAGAGTGGGGGGACATTCTGGGGGTTGAATACGGGAATCTCGCCCCTCGTACACGCAAAATTTGTAAGTGTACCCAGAGGTACTCTCACAAATTTTGTATAGCTTCACGCCATACCTCGCCCGCTTTGTGGGAATATATTGGCGGAAACTTAGTCTCCCCTTGAATGCAACGAGAGACTCATCAACCGCGACCTCCCTTCCAGGTACGTAGGCCTGCTGAAATGTGGCCCCAAAGTGATCGATGACCGGCCGTATCTTATACAACCGGTCATAGGCAGGATCACCTCGGGGTGGACATGCTGCATTATCGGAATAATGCAGATATTTCCGGATGGCCTCAAACCGGGGACGTGTCATGACCATACTGTACAGTGTGGTCTGGTACAGGATGTCCCCACTCCAGTATTGCCTGACACTGGGTTTTTGGACTAGACCCATATGCAGCACGAGGCCCCAAAATGTCCTCATTTCGGCTGCACTGACCGGCGTCCAGCCACCGGGTCTAGCCAAAACTGAGCCTGGGTTTTGAGCAACGAACTGTTGGGCGTACAGATTCGTCTGCTCCGCCATCAAATTCACCAGTGGGTTACTGAAAAAAAACTAAAAAAGTCTATTTCAGTAAACCCCACTGTGGGAATCTGGATTCCAGGATTGCCAGCGAAATCCGGGAAACCAGTACGAACCCCAGGGCGGCTCATACTAGGGTGGGCCACAGGATCCCTAGCATGTGGGGCCCCTGGCTCCGCCTGGCGGCGTCTCCGCCGCCTTGGTGGCTCATCGTCATTCGATGATGATGAGGAGGATGCGGATGATAAAAGGAATGTGGGGTCATCCTCATCCTCACTGGGGCTCTCGGAGTCGGAGGCAATCTGGGCGTATGCCTCCTCCGCCGAGAACATCCGGCGGGCCATGGGTGTGTGTGCGTGTAGGTGTGCGTGTGTGGAAAACTTTATTATATGTGCGTGTGTGTGGGGGCAACGGGTGTTCGCGTACTAAAACAGGCAAAAAAAAAAAAGGGCAAGTGTTAGGAAAAAAAAAGTTAAAACTTGCTGATCAGCGGTACAACGCTGATCAGCGGTGGGGCGGGCGATGCGCTAACAGTGAACGGACGCTAAAAAGTGCCGGCCAGTCAGCGCACGCAGAAAAAAAAAAAGTGGTGGTGAGGGGGGGGGTTGGAGGCTGGTGGGGGGGGGGCAAGTGGCAGGGGGGGGTCTGGGTTAGTGTTAGATGGATAGACGGAGGTTTTGAATAAACTAACTTTTCCCTTCTTTCCCTGCCTAACGGTGCCTCTCCCTCACTGACCCTAACCTACCTGGGTGGCGATGGGTGCAGGAGGGTGATGGATGCTGATTAGGGGGACACAGGAGCTGGTGCTGGACGATGCTGCACGGTCAGGGTGCTGGACAGGAAGAGGAGGGGAGAGAGGAGCGCAGGAAGTTTGAATCTCGCGCCTCTCTCCCCTGCACCAATCAGCACCCTGGACAGCGGCGTTCAGCACCAGGGCCAGCACTGCCTCCTCAAATCCTCGGACTGCGATTGGTGGTGTATAATTACGCCACCGATCGCAGTCTTTTTCCGGTTCATCGGGTCACAGGACACCCGAATGGACCAGAAACGCAGAAAACCGCAGGTCTGAATTGACCTGCGGTTTTCTGCGATCGCCGATACGGGGGGGGGGGGGGGTCAAAAGACCCCCCCTGCGTTGTTACGGGATGCCGGCTGAATGATTTCAGTCGGCATCCCGTTCCGATTAACCCCCGCGGCGCCGGAATGCCGTTTTTAAGTCAGGACATACCGGTACGTCCTGTGTCCTTAAGGACTCGGGAAATAGGGCGTATGTCCTTAAGGGGTTAAAAAAATCACCCATTTTGGGGCAAATAGCAAATGTGCGACCTTGGCTGCATCTGTCAGTGTGAGATACAAGCTTGAAATACTGCACTAATATTCAGGGTATAAAAATAAAAAAAAAACATTTTTGGCAATACCCTACATCTGAGGCCTATGCTGCATTTGTTAGTGTGACATACAAGCTAGAAATACTGCAATAATATTATGGGTTTAAAAAAACACCCATTTTGGGCCAAAAACTAAATTTGCAGCCTTTGCTGCATCTGTCAGTGTGAGATACACACTTTAGAAATTTGTGTTATATTCGGTTAGTAAAAAAAAAAACATTTTAGGCAAAATACTTAATTTTCAGCCTTTGCTGCATCTGTCAGTGTGACACACAAGCTAGAAATACTGCAATAATATGCTGGGTTTAAAAAAAACACCTGTTTTGGTAAAAAAAAAACTAATTTGCTTCCTTTGCTGCATCTGTCAGTGTGAGATGCACGTGTTAGATATTGGTGTTATATTCTGTTATTAAAAAAACACCCATTTTGGGCTAAATACTTTATTTTGCAGCCTATGCTGCATCTGTCAGTGTGAGATACACACGTTAGATACTGATGTTTTATTCTGTTATAAAAAAAAAAAAACATTTTGAGCAAGATCCAAAATTTGCTGAGAATGAGGAAAGCGTCGAATAAGGGATGTGGCCCAGGTCGTGGTGCTGCTGGTGGAGCTCCTATTGCAAGGAGAGGACATGGTCAATCTGTGCCAGCTACACGCACAAGTGAAACACCCTCCTCAGGTGAGAGTAGGCGACAGAACCTTCAGCGTTATTTGGTCGGGCCTAATGCGGCTCTACGGATGGTGAGGCTAGTACAAATACAGGCGATAGTAGATTTGGTTGCTGACAGTGCTTTCCAGTTCCTTCACATTGTCACCCACCCAGTCACCTGCTGAAAGATCAGAGTTAGCAGCTGCAGCCAATGTCCATCAGTCTTTCACCTCACCCCCTTGAAAATCAGCCAAGCAGTCTGAGCCCTAAGTCATGCAGCAGTCGCTTCTGCTTTTTGATGACTCTGGGTTTCCCAGGGCCATCCAAATAGCCCTGCCCCAGAAGTGGAAGAGATGCCCAACCACTTATTTTTCTAGATGAGTACATGGGAGAGCCACTGCAGCACGTCTCGGATGATGATGAAACACAGGTGTCAACTGCTGTGGCTTTCGAAAGTGTGCAGACCAACAAGAAGGGCAGGGGTGAAGACAAGCGGTGGTCGCACAGAGCCACCAACACAGCGGGAGGGAGCAGGGCGCAAAAGTGGAGCGGCTGTCCCCTAGACAGTACGCCTGCTACTGCCCAATGCAGCAAGGGACCGAGCACACCAAAAGCAGATCCAAGGAGTTCCCTGGCGTGGCATTTTATCAGACCGTGTTCTGACGACAAGACATGAGTGCTTTGCATTCTGTGCAATCAGAGCCTGAAGCGAGGCATAAACATTCTTAACCTGAACACAACCTGCATGACCTGGCATCTAAGTGCAAAGCACGAGCTGCAGTGGAGTAGACACCTCAAAAACCAAGAAAGGTCTCTGGCTCCTCCTGCTTCCTCTTCTGCTGCAGTCTCGGCCTCTTCATCCACCTCTGGAGTGACAGTGGCACCTGCCACCCCGCAGAGGATCTGCCAGCAACACCACCACCTGGGTCACAAAACATCTCCACAATGTCCCATGGAAGCGTTAAGCTCTCCATCTCCCAAACAATGCAGCGGAAGAGGAAGTACCCCCCTACCCACCCGCAATCCCTGGCCCTGTATGCCAGCATTTCAAAATTCCTGGCCTTTGAAATGCTGTCATTCCATTTGGTGGAGACAGAGAGCTTTAAAAGCCTTATGGCAGTGGCTGTCCCACAGTACGTCGTGCCCAGCCGCTACTACTTTTGTGGGCGAGCCATCCCTTCCCTGCACAACCAAGTGGGGGACAAAATCAGGTGTGCACTGCGCAACGCCATCTGTGGCAAGGTCCACCTAATTAAGGATATGTGGACCAGTAAGCACGGTCAGGGACATTATATCTCCCTAACAGCACACTCTGTAAATGCAGTGGCGGCTGGGCCTGAGGCGGATTGCAGTTTGGCGCATGTCCTTCCACCACTGAGGATTGCAGGGTGCTTCCCTTTGCCTCCTGTTGCTTCCTCCTCCTATCGCCTCCTCATCCGGTCAGTGTAACACCTTCACCACCAACTTCAGCACAGCTAGGGGTAAACGACAGCAGGCAGTTTTAAAACTTATCTGTTTGGGGGACAAACCTCCCACTGCGCAGGAGCTGTGGATGGGCCATGAACAACAGACCGATGAGTGGTTTGTGCCAGTCAGCCTCAAGCGCGGCCTGGTGGTGTGCAATAATGGGCGAAATCTCGTAGCAGCTCTGGGACTAGCCGGTTTGACGCACATCCCTTGCCTGGTGCATGTGCTGAATTTGGTGGTGCAGAGATTCCTTAAAAATTACCCCAATATGTCAGAGCTGCTGCATAAAGTGCGGGCTGTCTGTGAGCGCTTTCGGTGTTCTCACCCTGCTGCTGCTCGCCTGTCAGCGCTGGAGCGTAACTTCGGCCTTCCCGCTCACTGCCTCATGTGCGACATGCCCACAAGATGGAACTCCACCTTGCACATACTGGCCAGACTGTGCCTGCAGCAGCAGGCGATAGTGGAGTTTCAGCAATTTTTTGGTGTGAAGTACCACTGCTATACCTAGTAGACCTGCAAAAAAAAAATAATAATTGGCAGTTACATTTTCTGGTGAAATTCAGCATTTTTTTGGTGTGATGTACCACTGCTATACCTATTAGACCGGTAAAAAAAAAATATATATTCACTTATTTTTGGGTGTAATATACCCCTCCTCTACCTAGTTGACAGCTTAATAAATTTCAATAATTTTTATTTGACATTTTCGGGTGACAATAAACAATTGTTTTCTGTCATAGACCCCTGCTCTACCAAGTAGACAGGTTAATTAATTTCTGTAATTTTTCTGTTACATTCTTAGGTTGACATTATACAATTTTAGACGTGAATAAACCCCTGCTCTGCATAGGTGACAGGGAATAAAATTTCTGAAATGCTTCTTTTATTGATGCGTGCCACCTCCTTTGATTCAATGCCTAAGCTTAAACAAGTTGTACCACATTTAAGCTTCAATACTTTGTCCCGCATTTCCGCTATACTCTTTTGGCCAACATTTGCGCCTCAATAGCTTTTCCCACAATTCCGCTTGACTCTTTTGGCCCACATTTGGGCTTCTGTAATTTGTCCCACATTTGCGCCTCAATAGCTTTTCCCACATTTCTGCACGATCCCAATATTTTTTTATAAATTTATCTCCCTTAAATTTGGTCTCTTTCTCATGCTCCCTCTCCGGCCTGGAACCCTGATTCCCCGCCACCCCTGATCACCATGGTAGGCGCATAAAAGAACATCGAAAGTTGATAGAGCAGATATCAAATTGGACCGTGAACATCACGGGGGCGTGCGACATGAACTGACAGGGGTCAGCCCCTGAAACGTCTGGGTCTCCAAATTGGGCACATGGCCTGAGCTTGCCCTTTACGCCTTGGAGGTGCTTTCCTGGAGGGTTATATTTCCCAATGTTTTGGGGTGTACCCTAATTTAAAAAATAAAAATACATTTTAAACCAAAAGCAGTGTAGGCTACCTCCTCCACCGCCACATCCACCGCCCCTTCAACCTCCTACTCCATATGGACCTGGTCCTCCTAGATCAAGATTATTATTTTTTATTTTTTATTTTTACATATTTTATGTTATTTTAAGTCATTTCCCTATCCACATTTGTTTGCAGAGCACTTGCCATGCTCTTAACCACATTTTGATGACATTTGCAGCCCTCTAGCCCTTTCCATGACTATCCAAAGGGTTAAAGAGCTTTCTGATTATCCAGGATGTGCATTGCATAAGATAAGACACAGAAGAATGTCGTTCTGAGCACTTGACTTGAATGTTGTAGTAAACCTGAGTTAAAGTCCCAAACAACCTGAGAAGTGGGAAAAAAGGGAATAAAATGGCACTAACCAGGCGCAAATTTCTGAAGAAATGTTGGAATCCTTAACAGAGTCCTTTAAATTAGACAGAAAACTCACTTAAGTGGTTATGAGAAACTGCCACTTCAACAAAACAAAAAAGAAGAGTTCCTCTATTTAGGGATATGGAGTGAGGACGGAACATCCTTATCCAGGGGGCTTCCTGAATCCCATTCATCC
The DNA here is from genome assembly GCF_014858855.1 of Bufo gargarizans. Lineage (NCBI taxonomy): Eukaryota > Metazoa > Chordata > Amphibia > Anura > Bufonidae > Bufo > Bufo gargarizans. Next base: position 589,114,591 of record NC_058080.1, on the reverse strand, counting down.
AGGGACCATTCTGGAAGGACATGGTAGGTTATGTTAAAATCAAGGGGCGCTAGCCCAACTTTGGGTTGTTTAGGAATGGAAATCTTCTTTTCAGCTGCTGCCGTCACGGGAAAGGCAATAGATTTCGGCATGTCAGGGAGAGAGCTTGCGATAGGTATTGCTCCCGTTGGTACTGATGCTGGAGGATCAAAAAGGGTCTCCTGACAGCGCTATATAGACAATTAAAGTAGGCCCCGCAAACATTCTTGACTTGCCTTATTGGTGCCAACAGGTTCTGCTGGTTCCTGAGGATGTTTTTGCTTGGACCTGGACTTAGGACGGTCTTCAGGGTCTCCAGTGGCGATGGCTGGTTGCCACAGAATATTAGTACCGGCGACTCCAGTGGCATATTGGCACTGACTTGGGACAGAGGGTGGCACATATTTTATGGTCGGCCTCACAGGGGTCCATGGTGCCTCTGCCTCCTCTTCCTCTTCATTCTCTGGGTCTGCAACAGGCTTCCAGGACTCTGACTGGAGTCGCCGGTACTACTATGTCAGCCCCAGTTACAGGAGAAATCAATAGTGAAAAAAATTAAATAAAGAAAGTAAAGTTAAATGTCCCCCAGAGGTATTGTATGACCTTATGGGGAACGAAAAGTGTAAAATAAAAAAAATAAAAAAAAAGGTTTCACATGTAAAAAAAAAAAAAATCCCCAAGAAAGAAATAAAAAAAAAAGTTAAAAATAGAAAAAGTTAAATAAAATAGACATATTTGGTATTGCCGCGTCCATGACGGTCGGCTCTATAAATATATCACATGATTCACCCAGTCCGATAAACACTATAAAAAAAAATTCATAAAAACTGTTGTCCAGAATAGATCTTGTATTGATAAATAGTAAACATGTGAAACTGATAAAGCGAATGAAATATGAAACAAGGTCAATATCTGATCATTCTCCGCTATTACTTGAATTATGCTTATCTCAGGAAAGATATACACCAAAACCTCCCTTTAGACTAAACCCTTATTGGCTTTCACTTATAAAGACACATGAAATAATTCGAAATGAAATAGGCCGATTTTGGGATATTAACTATGGCTCAGCAAAAATTCAAGTGGTATGGGATACCTTTAAGGCGTATATGAGGGGATTGATGGTTAGCAATATCACGAACCTTAGAAGGGAATATGGAAAAAAACAGAAAAATCTAGAAAAACATGTAGTGCTGGCGACAGAATCCTTCCACATAAATAAGACGGAGAAGAATAGGGAAAATATGCAAAAAGCCACACAAATATATGCTAAGTTCTTATTGGATAAGGCCCAACAGAACCTTTTTTTTAAAGGGCAAAAATATTTCATAGAGTCAGGGCGACCTGGTAAACTCCTTTCCAGAGTAATCTCCAATCAACAACCCAAAAAACATATAGACAAGGTTCGAGTGAGTGATGGTAGAATAGTCACTAGACAGGGCCCGGTGGAGAAGGTCTTTCTTGATTATTTTCTTGATCTGTATAAAGCTGATTCTAGCATTACAGATGATAAGATAGATTTCTATCTAGATAGGATCAACTTTCCAACTATTACTGAGACGCAAAAGAAAGCACTAGAATTGGAGGTCTCAATTCAGGAACTTAAGGGAGCTATTAAACTATGTTCAGCTAACTCCACTCCTGGTTCAGACGGGCTTCCATATGAATTTTATAGTAAATACGGGGACTGTATTTTTCCGAGACTGTTGGAGGTCTTTGCTGAATCAATGGAGGAAGGGATGCTACCAGATTCAATGATGGAGGCTACAATAATACTAATTCCAAAAAAAGGCAAGGACCCTTTAGATTTAGAATCTTATAGACCAATTTCACTGCTTAATGCAGATGTAAAGCTTCTCGCGAGGGTCCTTGCTACAAGGCTTTCTAGGGTCATCTCCTCCATTGTCCATCCGGATCAGAGCGGTTTTATTCAAAATAAGGGTACACATCATAATTTACATCGGCTCTTTTCTAATATCCAGGCCCCTGGGGGGACCGCCCGCTCCATCCTGTCATTGGATGCCTCTAAGGCCTTTGACAGGGTGGAGTGGCGTTTCCTCTGGAAGGTTCTTGCTAGGATGGGCTTTGGAGAAAGGTTTATACGTACCCTTAAGCTACTGTATAGATCTCCAAGGGCCAAATTGAGTCTTAATGGAATTTTGAGTAGTAGTATTGATTTAAATAGAGGCACCCGTCAGGGTTGCCCATTATCTCCCTTATTATTCGATATCTATATCGAACCCCTTGCGATGGCCATCAGGCAGGATGATCAGGTTAAAGGATTTGGTACGTTAGGAACACAAGACCGTATCTCATTATATGCAGATGATGTTCTGTTTTTTATAGATCATACGAAACTACTCTCCCTAGGATTATTCAAATGGTTAAAGTATTTGGTGAGGTGTCTGGTCTTCTTATAAACTGGGCTAAGACCAGTCTGCTCCCAATAGACCCCCTGCCACGGAAAGAGGTTCCTGTTACACAGTTGGATATTGTTGATACTTTTCAATACTTGGGTCTGACTATATCACCTCGGGTCGAAAATTTTGTAGAACTCAATTTGATCCCCATAATGGTAAAGATTAGAGCTAAAATAGGAATCTGGCTGAAACTACCCCTATCTAGAGCTGATCGAGTTTCACTAGTTAAAATGGTGATACTACCACAATTTCTTTATGTGCTCAGGAATACACCTATTTGGATACAAGACAAACATTTTAAACTTATGGAAAGAATAATTAATGATTTAATATGGGGAAGAAAGCGAGTTCGAATTAAGTTGGAATATTTGTATAAATCAGTGGAGTGCGGGGGTTTAAATCTCCCCTACTTTAAAGGGTATTTTATTGCAGCCCAGTTATTGATGTGCTATGAATCAGAGAACAGTGCATTGCTGGGGAAGTTGGTAACTAGTCACGCTCACAATAATATTTTTACCTTGTTGGAATCTGGGCTATTGAAGAGCTATGAGCGAGGCTATAGAGAGACTATAAAACTACTCCTTAAAGTGTGGGCGACAACTAGGACATGGTTGAAGGTTAAGGGTTCACTTACATTTACGCCTCTTTGGCATAATTTGTATTTACAAAGGTTAGATGAGATTGCAGCCGACACATTTTGGCAGAAGAATAAAATTTTATATATTTCACAGGTAGTTAAAGATAGAGAAATTAAACCCTTTATAGAAATGACACATAATATAAAAAATCTTTCATGGTTTAGGTATTTTCAATTGCGATCTGTATTATCAAGTTTGGATGATAAGCGGCTGTTGGATATAGATAATTTATCTTTTCTGAATGATTGGGTAGGGGGTACACTTTCTAGAATAAAAATTTCAAATATATATAAGTTATTACTTAAGGTACGGTTTAGTGATATACACTCACCAGGACAAAAAGCGTGGGAGGTGGACTGTCCGAATTTACAAATAGAAGGGTGGGAGAATATTTTTGGGAATTTATCTTCATTATCCCAGAACTTCAACCATGTTCTAATACAATTCTATATTTGCCACAGATTATATATTACTCCCTTATGGATGAATAAATGCGGGTTAAGAGACACGTCCAACTGTCCCAAATGTGACACTGTAGGAGCGGACTTTCTCCATATGATATGGACCTGTCCAGAACTTATAAATTACTGGAATAGTATCAATAATTGTATTAGGTATAAATTAAAGATTCAAATTCCTTTTGAACCACAAGTATTTGTTCTTAATGATCTTTCCAAACTAAAAAATCACAAGTATCAAAAGATTTTCCTGAGCAGAATACTGATGTTGGCTAGAGTTTTGATCAGTCGGACCTGGTTTGCCCGATCCACTCCAGACATAAATACATGGATAAATTTAACTGATAAGGTAAAGAACTATGAGAAAATTATATATAAACGGAGGGAAATTGAGTACCAGTGGAGTAAGATATGGGGTGGTTGGAGGATTGATTAGCTGAGGTCAAGTTGTTTCATATATAGGGGTTCTACTTTGACGCACCACAAATTGGGGGGGAGGGAGGGGAGGGTTTTCTAAATGTTATGAAAAGACGAGTTGAATATATTTATATCTATATATAATTAGTTGGGTCACTAAGAATTGAGATATTGTGAAAAATTTTTATTGTAAATGTTTTGTAGTTTTCCCAATAAAATTTTTGATAAATAAAAAAAATAAAAACTGTGTCAGAAAAAGCTTTTTTGTCACCTTGCATCGCAAAAAGTGCAAGACTAAGTGATCAAAAAGGCGTATGTCCCACGAAATGATACCGATAAAACAGTCATCTCATTCCGCAAAAAATGAGCCCCTACATAAGAAAATCGCCCCCCCCCCCAAAAAAAAATATATAGCTCTCAAATCATGGACGCATTAAAACATAATTTTTGGTTTCAAAAATTCTATTATTGTGTTAAGGTGAAAAAAATAAAAAAAAATTACATATTTGGTATTGCCTCATCCGTAACAACCAGCTCTATAAAAATATCACATGACCTAACCCCTCGGGTGAACACCGTAAAGAAAATAAAAAATAAAAACCATGTGGCGCTCCTTTTCTTCTGCACCCTGCCATGTGGCCATACAGCAGAATCAGGGTAATAATTACGGGGTTTTTTGGCTGTTAACCCTCGATGTGTTAAAGAAAAAAGTTGATTAAAATGGAAAATCTGCCCAAAAAGTGAAATTAAAAAATGTGATCTCCATTTTCCTTTAATTCTTGTGGAACCCCCTAAAGGGTTAACAAAGTTTGTAAAATCAGTTTTAAGTAACTTGAGGAGTGTAGTTTCTACAATGGGGTCATTTATAGGGTATACACTATGCAAGCCCCACAAAATGACTTCAGACCTGAACTGGTCCTTAAAAACTGGGTTTTGGCAATTTTCTTAAAAATTTTAAGAATTGCTTCTAAAATTCTAAGCCTTCTAACGCCCTAAGAAAATAAAATGACGTTTCCAAAATGATGCCAACATAAAGTAGACCAATGGGGAATGTTAAGTAATAAATATTTTATGAGGTATCACTTTCTGTTTTAAAATCAGAGAAATAAAAATTTGGAAAATTGCTAATTTTTTTTAAATGTTTGGTAAATTTTTGATTTTTTCATAAATAAAGGTGACTGTCATGAAGTACAATGTGTCACTAGAAAACAATCTCTGAATGGCTTGGATAAGTAAAAGTGTTCCAAAGTTATTACCACATAAATTGAGATATGTCAGATTTGCATAATTAGGCCTGGTCAGTATAACGGATCTCCTAACACCCCGACCGGGTATCTCCGTCGATGGATGCTCCTAGCGCTGCCCGAGGACTCCAAGCACTCCACTTGACACGGTAATCAATACAGAAGCTTGGTTGAACCTCTCCTAAATCCAGAGAGCAGGAACAGCTCTTACAAAAGCTAATAGTATTAGCCAGTAGAGTATAGCAAATCTTCAGCATATAGCAAACCGATCAGTTACCCAAACACCAGCCTCAACATGATGAAGGATAAAACAGGAACTCTTTATTAAACACACAAGCATTGACTTATACACATTTTCGAGCAAGGTTACCACCCACAGGGTTTTGTAAAAACAACCAATAAACACGTACAATACACTCAGACACTCCCACACAAAATCCTCCCCTCTGCATGTGATACAATTACCTTACACAATGTGTTGATTCAATTGCATCACAGGCAGGAGAATACACAGTGGCTTCTGTCCTGGAGACAACCGAGGAGTAATTCAATTATCTCTCAGGACAAAGGGAAATTGCCAATACACACGTGCAGACAATAGGACAGACATCACTACTCAAATATACAATGTCCCACCCTTTACAGTACACAGACATTTAGCATATCCCGATTCCCAAAATGGCACGAATTAGACCAGGGGTTCAAAAGTTAGTAAAAGTCCTTTGTGAACAAAGGAAGCCTGGTTGATGAGAGGGCCCATAATCCTGGGGCGGGAGGCTGGTAGCCAGGCCTCTCAACCACCCAGTGGCGAGGTTGGTTTCGTCACATTTCTCCCCTGTTCCAAACAGACTAACAGGGTCTCTGATCTTCTGCCGGTCAGTGCCCTTGTTAGTCCAGCAGCCCACCCACAAAACAGAAACAGCAGTACAGGCCACACACAATAAATGGTTACTACACCTGAGCAAGGGATAAACCTGTCCATGTCCATGTGCCTCACCACGGCTGTGTGGGGGACTGGTAGACTGCCTTGGTGGGTTGCTGAGTGGGCAGAGACCAGCGGTACTTTGCCCTGGTGCCAGCACTACCATGGAAGAAGCCTGTCTGTAGCCTGGTTGTTGGAGGGGGAGACCGACTGTCTCCCCTTTAGATACACCGCTCTGCTGTTTTAGGGAGAGACCGACTGTCTCCCCTTTAGATAGACTACCATGCTGCTGTGGGGGGAGACCGACTGTCTCCCCTTTGGCTAAACAGCCCTGTTGCTGGGGGACAGGACCGTCTGTCCCTACCCCCTGTGCTGTGAGTGCAGAGACCATGGTCCCATCTGCACTGTTGTGAGGCTTACGGTCTCCCCCTGGTGCGTTAAACTGCCGCTGGGGGATGGAGACTGTTCTCCCAATTCCTTGCAGATCACACAGCCGCTGGGGAATGGAGACTGTGCTCCCAATTCCCTGTACATCACACGGCCGCTGGGGAATGGAGACTGGGCTCCCAATTCCCTGTAGATTACACTGCCACTGGGGAATGGAGACTGGGCTCCCAATTCCCTGTACATCACACGGCCGCTGGGGGATGGAGACAATGCTTTCCTCTCCCTGCAAAACATACTGCCACTGGGGAGCAGGACCGACGGTCCCTACTCCCTGAAACTCTGGCTGCCGTTGGGGATCTGGGCCGACTGCCCAGCATCCCTGTAGGGCCAGTGGAGAGACCTCGGTCCCATCTCCACCTGCCATATGGGGTTCCCCCCAGGACCAGTCTATGAGGTCCCCTACCTGTGTAGCTGGTACTGAAGCAGGGGATACTTTAGTCAGGTCTTCCCAGTAAACCTCCACAATATCCTCCCAGCTGAAGAGCTCTGGACCTGGGTCTGACACTCTGCTCTCTCACTGAGCCCTCTCAATGGAGTGGAAGAGATCTCGGTAGTCCTGCTCCAGTTCCCACTCCAGGGTTGCTAGGTGAGCCAGGTCTTTCTTTACCTCGTGGGGGTCATCCCAATCCTGCCTAGCCTCCCTCTCGTAGAAAATGTTCTGAAGTCTGGACTGTGTAGGGCTCCCGAAGTCAGGCTCTGCAAAGGACTCCCATAACAAGCCAGGACCATCAAACTCCTCTCCCTCTGGCTTGTCATGCTCAGCTGTCCAGGGTATATACTGTGCCATATACCACCAGAGTGCCTGGTAGGCCTCCTCCAAACATAGCTCCTGCCATACCCGTTGCTCTAGTTCCTTCACCTATTCCTCCAGGGGCTGCTCTCCCAGGAAGGGCAACCGCAGGGCCACTTGCTTCTGCAATCGCTGCTCTCCACTGGGGAGACTCTCACCTCGCTGGTACTGTACATTACCCAGGGCCTGGTACCAGATGCCTTTACTTAATGCATCCCGGCCATCCAGGTCTTCCTCATCGTATGCCACTGCTGGTTCCATCCTGCTGCTGTAGCCAGGGGCGCTGTACGGTTACTAGCGTTGCCCTCAATATACTCCACAAACGGTGTCTCCGAGCTGCTTCGCCTCGCACTAGGACGCCATCCCACTGCTTGCCACCAATGTAACGGATCTCCTAGCACTCCGACCGGGTACCTCTGTCGATAAATGCTCCTAGCGCTTCCCGAGGACTCCAAGCACTCCACTTGACACCGTTTGCACTGCAGACCCCACGAACCGCCGGAGCTTGATTGAGGTCTCGCTGTCTCCTGCCCACCGTGGACCTACGACAAGGCTCCAGGCTCCAGTGGGTGAACCTCTCCTAAATCCAGAGAGCAGGAACAGCTCTTACAAGAGCTAATAGTATTAGCCAGAAAAGTATAGCAAATTTTCAGCGTATAGCAATCCCCAATGTCAATCAGTTACCCAAACACCAGCCTCAACATGATGAAGGGTAAAACAGGAACTCTTTATTGAACACACAAGCATTGACATTTTCGAGCAAGGTTACCACCCACAGGGTTTTGTAAAAACAACCAATAAACACGTACAATACACTCAGACACTCCCACACAAAATCCTCGCCTCTGCCTGTGATATAATTACCTTACACAATGGGTTGATGCAATTGTATCACAGGCAGGAGAATACACAGTGTCTTCTGTCCTGGAGACAACCGAGGAGTAATTCAATTATCTCTCAGGACAAAGGGAAATTGCCAATACACACGTGGAGACAATAGGACAGACATCACTACTCAAATATACAAAGTCCCACCCTTTACAGTACACAGACATTTAACATATCCCAAAATGGCACGAATTAGACCAGGGGTTCAAAAGTTAGTAAAAGTCCTTTGTGAACAAAGGAAGCCTGGCTGATGAGAGTGCCTATAATCCTCGGGCAAGAGGCTGGTAGCCAGGCCTCTCCACCACCCAGTGGCGAGGTTGGTTTCGTCACAGTCAAGAAGGGGGCAAATGGCCCGGATGTGAAGTGGTTAATGTCACTCATTTGCCTTGTGGGTAGCCAAACTTCCAGGATAGGTTTATGAAGCTGAGATCTTAGGTTGTGCAAAGTTTCAAGGCAATTGATTGAGATTTAGGCACATTAGGGTACATTAAGCTACATTAAGCCATTTTCACATTAAATGTTTTAGGATGTCCCTAAAATTGCAGTTCAAAACATTCAGTTTTGGGGTGTATTTAGTTGATATATAACTACTTCCATTTACCCTTGCTTCTGTACTGAAAGTGTTCTCTGTGTGAGGCTTCATTGTTTATGTATCCTAGGACAACTTGTGAGTCTGTCCCAAAATATTCTTCATCTATTTTCAATTCCAATTCTTCTCTCAGAACTGTTTCTGATGCTGAAACAGCTGCTGTCAGTTCAAGTCTTGGTATTGTATGAATACTGGTAGGTGAAACTCTGGCCTTCCCCATAATCAGGGCACAGTGTATCTTTTCTTCTCCTATCACTCTGATGTATGAGCACTGACCATAACCATAACTACTAGCATCTGAAAAGTGATGAAGTTCTATTTCCTTGTGCTTTCCGAAATCATGAGGTACAAAACATCTGAGTATCCGAACCTCTCTCAAGTTTTGCAGATCTCTTATCCAACTCTCCCACCTTTGCCTCAAATTTTCAGGTATGGGCTCATCCCATCCCAACTTCTGTCTGCATAATTCTTGTAGTATTTACTGTATTTTGCTATGAGGATTACTGGGGCCAAGAATCCCAATGGATCAAATATAGAAGCCACTGCAGAAAGAATGCTACCTCTAGTTGCAATTTTGTCTTCAATAATCTTCAAAGAAGAACATGTCATTCTCTACATTCCATCCCAATCCAAGTACGTTCTGGACTGGAAGATGATCATAATTAAAATCTACATTCTTCATTGCTGCTGCACGTTTAGAGTCACTGATTGATTCCATTACCTCTCTGTTGTTTGAGATGAATTTATGAAGGCGCAGGTTTCCTCTTGAGCATAACTCTTGGCTTTCTTTCACTAGTTTGATTGCAGATTCTCTGGACTCTATACATATAAGACCATCATTTGCATACAAGTTTTTCTTCAGAACATTTGCTGCTGACGGGCAGTCCTTTTTATTCTGATTGGCCAGGTACTTCATACCATAATTGGCACAACCTGGAGATGATGCTGCTCCAAAAAAGTGTACTTTCATTCTGTATTCTGCTGACTCTGAATCTGTATCTCCATCCTCCCACCATAGAAACCTCAGGAAGTCTATATCTTCATTCTTCACATGAAACTGGTGGAACATCTTTTCAATGTCACACATGACCGCTATGGGATACTTTCTGAATCTACAGAGTACTCCAGGCAGAGTTTTTGTAAGATCTCGACCTTTTAGTAGATGATCGTTCAATGCTACACCATCGTACTTTGCTGAGCAATCAAACACCACTCTAATCTTATCTGGTTTCTTTGAGTGGTAAACACCTTGATGCGGGATGTACCACACTTCTTTAGGTTGGTTATTAACTTTCTCTGCATGTCCTTTGAGGATGCCTTCCATGAATTTCAAATAATCATTCTTCAGTTTGGGATCTCTTCCCATCCTTTTCTTCAAACATTTCAATCTTGCGAGGGCAAGATTTCTGTTATTTGGCAGACGAGTTCGCTCTCTATAGGGTAAGGGCATTTTAAGATGACCTTGTTGATTCTGCTGAATACTTTCTTCTAGAGTGTGTACGGACTCAAGTAAAAACCTTTTCATCTGGGGACTTCTCCTTCAATTGTTGGCACTTGTGTATAGAGTGGTTCTCTCCACAGAACATACACTTGAAGGTAGTCTCTGTACTGATCCCACTAGTGACTTTGAACTTGCTCTCGTAGGTATCTGGACCTTTAGCTGCTGCGTTGGTTGCAAAGCTAGTTGCTCATGCAGGTCTTATCTGTCTGCCGGCCTTTCTTCTAAGGATTTTAAGACGTAAGATGATGTTACTGTATTAGAAGCTATCCGTGCTTCCTTATTGACAAACTCAGAGAACTCTTTAAAACTTGGGAAGTTCTTGCCTAGATCTAACTGTTCAGACACATAGCGATTCCATCTAGAAACCACTTCTTCAGGTAGTTCAGGTAGCTATCCTGTGGTTTTGTAGATAGTCATTCAGTATTCTAGACCTTGAACCAGTGTGATGGCATTGCTGCGTGCTTGCAGGAAGTCACCATACTCTTGGAGTCTGAAGTGTTCTTTAGAACCTATTTTAGGCCAGTTATTCAATTTCTTTGTACTAAGAAAGAATGACCATATCTTGCATTTAATTTTTCCCAAGTTTTCTTATAGGCTTCTTTGTCTTTTCTATAGAAGTTACCTTCAAGAACTTTCTTTGCTTCCCCACCAACATATCTCTGAAGGTAGAATAACTTGTCAACTGGACTGAAGCAATGATGCTCAATGATCATTTCAAATCTTGCCTTCCACTCTATGAACTTCAGTACATCTCCTTGAAATACAGTGGGTTCCGGATCAGGAAGTCTAGCAAGGACTGTTCTCTGTTGTCTTGATGGGACAATAGTTGTAACAATCTCCTTATCCTTGCAGTGACATCTAGGAATAGAATCATCCTGCTTTATTTTCTCACTTAGTTCTGAATTAGTTGAGTCTCTTTCTTCGTCTTTCTGAGCAAGGATGGAAGGACAATGACTTATTTCTACACTACATGCTGGAGATTTCCTTCCATTCTCCTAGGAGTATGGAGGAAAGTAGGCGTCTTCTTCTTCACTTAGTGCAGATTTGGACCTATGATTACTGTTCATGTCCTCTTCATGTACTCTTAGTCTGGCTTCTATAATCTTAACTTCTTTCTGCCTTTCTAGACTTTTCATTTCAGCTTCCATTTGATGGTGCTGTGCATCCCTTTCGGCTTCCATTTTGGCTATCCGTAGACGCTGTGCCTCGATGGCAGATTCCATCTCAATTTCTGCTCTCTTAACAGCAAGTTGTTCAGGTAATTCCTTTGTTTTGGCTGAAGTACTTGAGGACTCTGATATGTGGCTGGCACTTCTGCTCGCGAAGAAAGTCACACTTGAAATTGTGGTTCCCCCTAATGACCTAGCATAGCCTCTCATAAAAAGCTTGTTCATTCTTCTTCTTGATTTAACTTCATCATAGTTTTCTGCAAATTATAGTTCTCTAATGAGCTTTACCAAATCTTTAGGGCCTGCAGAACATGTGTCCATGTTCCTTACAATATCCTGGAAAGGTGTCGTAAACGACTGCAGGTTGATATATATTTTACCATAAGCTCTGATTCAGATTCTTCTACCGTCTCTACCATATTACTCAAGTTCCCTATTATATTTTCTTGTTTTAGCTTTCCACGAATGCCTCTAATGTATAATTTCCACTTTTCATACATTATGGCAATTTTTTTTCCTTTTAATGCTGCTTCTGGCTCCAAATTTTCCAGCATCTTTGGGGTCAGTTTTCTGGCACGTGATGAACGTCTTAATTCATCTGTTTTGGTTATATTTGTTTGAGGCAAGACTAATGCTATATCAGACTCTTCTACCTCAGACAGGTTTCCTTGCTCTTCAACTTCTACTCTATCTATCTTTGCATCCTCTAACAGTGGCATAGTATTACTAGGCTCAGACATTTTACTTTTAATGCTATTACAATCAATACAAATAATAAGATGCCTTTTACTTTAAATGCAATATTGACAAATGCAGAAACAAATGATTTTCACCTTAAATGTAACAGCGATAAATGCAGGCAATAAATGACTTTTACTTTAACCCCTTAAGGACCGGGCTCATTTTCACCTTCAGGACCAGGCCATTTTTTGCAAATCTGACCAGTGTCACTTTATATGGTGATAACTTTAAAACGCTTTGACTTATCCAGGCCATTCTGAGATTGTTTTTTGATAACATATTGTACTTCATGACACTGGTAAAATGGATAAAAAAAAAAATCATTTTTATTTATAAAAAAATACAAAATTTGCCAAAAATTTGGAAAAATTAGCAAATTTCCAAGTTTCAATTTCTCTACTTCTATAAGACATATTAATACCTACAAAAATAGTTATTACTTTACATTTCCCATATGTCTACTTCAATTTAGGATCATTTTGGGAATGACATTTTATTTTTGGGGGACATTACAAGGCTTAGAATTTTAGAAGTAAACCAACTTTTTAAGGACCAGTTCAGGTCTGAAGTCACTTTGTGAAGCTTACATAATAGAAACCACCCAAAAATGACCCCATTCTAGAAACTACTACAAGGTATTCAAAACTGATTTTACAAACATCATTAACCCTTTAGGTGTTCCACAAGAATTAATGGAAAATAGAGATACAATTTCAAAGTTTCACTTTTTTGGCAGATTTTCCATTTAAATTTTTTTTTTCCAGTTACAAAGCAAGGGTTAACAGCCAAACAAAACTCAATATTTATGACCCTGATTCTGTAGTTTACCCCATATGTGGTCGTAAACTGCTGTACGGGCACATGGCAGGGCGCAGAAGGAAAGGCATGCCATACGGTTTTGGAAGGCAGATTTTGCTGGACAGTTTTTTTTTTTACACCATGTCCCATTTGAAGCCCCCTGAAGCACCCCTAGAGTAGAAACTCCATAAAAGTGACCCCATCTAAGAAACTACACCCCTCACGGTATTCAAAACTGATTGTATAAACGTTGTTAACCCTTTAGGTATTCCACAAGAGTTATTGGCAAATGGAGAAGACATTTCAGAATTTAATTTTTTGGGGCAAATTTTCCATTTTAATCCATTTTTTCCAGTAACAAAGCAAGGGTTAACAGCCAAAAAAACTCAATATTTATGGCCCTGATTCTGTAGTTTACAGAAACACCCCATATGTGGTCATAAACTGCTGTACGGGCACATGGCAGGGCGCAGAAGGAAAGGAATGCCATACGGTTTTTGGAAGGCAGACCATGTCCCATTTGAAGCCCCCCTGATGCACCCCTAGAGTAGAAACTCCCAAAAAGTGACCCAATTTTAGAAACTATGGGATAGGGTGGAAGTTTTGTTGGTACTAGTTTAGGATACATATGATGTTTGGTTGCTCTATATTACACTTTTTGTGAGGTAAGAAATAGCCGTTTTGGCACATTTTTTTATTGTTATTTACAACATTCATCTGACAGGTTAGATCATGTGGTATTTTTATAGAGCAGGTTGTCACGGATGCGGCAATACCTAATATGTATACTTTTTTATTAATGTAAGTTTTACACAATAATATCATTTTTGAAACAAAAAAAAACATGTTTTAGTTCTCCATATTCTGAGAGCCATAGTTTTTTCAGTTTTTAGGCAATTATCTTAGGTAGGGTCTCATTTTTTGCGAGATGAGATGACGGTTTGATCGGCACTATTTTGGGGTGCATATGACTTTTTGATTGCTTGCTATTGCACTTTTTGTGATGTAAGGTGACAAAAAATGGTTTACTTAGCACAGGTTTTATTTTTTTATTTTTTTACTGTGTTTGTTTATCTGTGGGGTTAGGTCATGTGATATTTTTAGAGAGCCGGTCAATACGGACGCGGCGATACCTAATATGTATACTTTTTTTTATTTATGTAAGTTTTACACAATAATATCATTTTTTAAACAAAAAAAATCATGTTTTAGGCCTCTTTCAAACGGCCATTGCGGAAACATGTGCGGGTGCGTTGCGGGAACACCCGCGATTTTTCTGCGTGAGTGCAAAACATTGTCATGCGTTTTGCACTCGCGTGAGAAAAATCGCACATGTTTGGTACCCAAACCTTGGGATCGGTATTCTGTAGATTGTATTATTTTCCCTTATAACATGGTTATAAGGGAAAATAATAGCATTCTGAATACAAAATGCATAGCAAAATAGCGCTGGAGGGGTTAAAAAAAATATAATAATTTAACTTACCTTAGTCCACTTGATCGCGCTGCCCGGCATCTCCTTCTGTCTTCATCTTAGCTTTCTGTAGCAACAAGGACCTTTGGTGACGTCACAGTCATCGCATGATCCATCACCATGGTAAAAGATCATGTGATGGATCATGTGATGACTGTGATGTCACCAAAGGTCCTTGTTGCTACAAAAAGCTAAGATCAAGACAGAAGAGATGCCGGGCTACGCGAGCAATTGGATTAAGGTGAGTTAAATTATTTTCTATGGAAACAGTTGGTTTAAAGAGCACACCAAATGCTTGAAATAACTTCTTTATTAACTTCAACTTTTCTTTCTGCAGCAGATAGTCCATGTACAAAACACGTGTTGAATAAAGTATCACAAAATCGCGGTTTGCATAAGATGGTTTAACTGTTCAATCTTGTCATTCAACATAGAATGGTGGATATATTTCTCTCTTGAGTATCTGTACTCTCACTTTAAGTTATTTAAGCACTTTACGATCTCTCTAAGAGGTATATCTGAGGTCTAACTAATAGTTCACTTGCTGAATTTTGTCACAATTTGCAGTATGCAGTTAGCAGTAACTATTTGCAGATTGGTTGAGTATGATCTGGTATGGTTGTGTGCAATTTGGATTGCAATATGGAATTTGAATTTGGATTGTGAACTTTGTAGTTTGCAATTGTATGGTATTTGCAATTGGTGGAACTGTAAGTAAGCACACATATAACTGGTTCAGTATACAGTTCTAATCACTATATTAACAATATCAACATTATATAACTGTTTAAATACCTATTTTTGCCTCTCTGCTTCCATAAAACACAGCTCTTAGTGGAGTGACTGTCTGTTCAGCTTCTCTCCTCTGGTGAATAATAATTTCTTGCAGCTCCTGATAGGGAATTTCTCACACAGGCTGTGTGTGAGGCTGGCTGTGATTGGCCAAAACTCCTGGGCTGTGTGAGGCTAGCTAGGGTTGATCAAGACTCCTGCTTAGCAACAACAGTTTAACTCTATGAGTTCTGTTGTGTCTGTTGTGTCATTGAGCTTACCTCGCATCATATAATGATTCTTAAAGTCATTTTATCTTTTCTGCTTCTGTGAACACAATATATAACAGTTTTATGTCATAGCCAGCCTCACACACAGCCTATGTGTGAAATTCCCTAGCAGTAGCTGCTAGAAATTATTATTCACCAAAGAGAGAAGCTTAACAGACATTCACTCCACTAAGAGCTGTGTTTTATGGAAGCACAGAGGCCAAAATAGGTATTGTGGGGATTTGCTCTGGTAGGCAGGTTAGCGGACGCAGTATAGAAGCAATCACAAAGTCTTTAACTTAAATAGTTCAGTGTTTATTCACACAGAAGACAAAACAAAATAACAATTTGCAGTCTTGGTGTTTGTTCACACCATGGAAAGTCCACAGAACACAAACATTCACCTTGTTAGCAGTTTTTCATCAGGTGGCTCTCAGCCCTTTTGCACAGCACACATCATCAGATCCCAAACCACAGAGACTCTACAGCTTCACTATGAGATGGAGGATAATCCACACCACCTGATTAATGGTGACTGCTTTTTATTACCCTCCCAAGACCCGGCCTGGAATGTGGGGAGTAGCCACCCACCCAGCACTTTGGCTACTCCCAGTAAGAGTCGCCCGGATCGGCTTTACAGCCATACTAAACAGCTAGAGTGTCAGACTGCATAGCAATGACACTTCAGGAAAAAAACGACCCTTACCTCACAGAGGCCAGGAACCTCGGTGACATGTACCGACCATCAATGAGGGCCCCTTGTTCCTTCCTACAGTATTTAAAACAGTTATATAATATTCTTACTGTTAATATAGTGATTACAACTGAATACTGAACCATATTTCACAGAAATGCAAGAATTATTTGCATAGGGGAAATTAGAAATTATCACTGAGCATATCCCCTAAAATTAATCTTTTATTGATATTCTGATAAAATATTACCAAAACTCCAAACATATATATTAAAGGTAAAGGAGATAACCTATATCTGATGCCTGCACTGAAGACAGAGTCAGTGCAGTATAATATTATACGATAGCAGCAGAGAAAAGTAACCAGCCTATCGCCTGCATATATGATAGACCATGAAAAAATGCAATGAAATAACCAGCGGTTGTGATGTAAAAACTCACAGTTACTTGCATACAGATGGTCTCTAGATGTTGAGGGACTCACGGTTACACATCACTAGGTAGTCTGTGGGCCAGCAGCCGAGAAAATTAGGTAGGGAAGATGTCCTCTCCCTAAGTTATCCCTGTCGGCTATCCCTGCCTAAAAGAAGAGCACCCGCCCCGACCCCACTTCTCGGTGGCTAAACCCTCAAAGTCCCTAGGTGACCCTACTGACTAAAACAATCTTCCCAACGAGTTTCCCCAAAAGGAGATATCCAAGTGATTCATCAGGGGACAGCGTTTAGTTGATGCATAAACGCTGCAAGTGATACATAAGACACATATGATATGGGCACCAAGATAAAAAGGACCGCACCAGTGATGTTACTGTTGTTTCCTTTTATAGGCTGTATAAAGGTAGCAGGGATACTAGTTATGAAAATCGCAAACGCTGTATCATACATACTGGTTCGGGCGGATGGGACATAAGCGCCGACAGACAGTGGAACGCATTATGCATTACACTTACCGGAAGTCAGGTACGCAAGACCGGATACGCCTCATGCAAAGCAGCGCAGATACAACACAGCGCTGCCATGGTTACAAGACGCGATACCCATGCCCCGATACTTCTTAATACACAACAGTGCTATCAATTTGGGTTAATCACAGAGGAGACAATTATGGTGCCCTAATGGGGAATAGAAGAAAGGGACAAATTAAAGTAAAAAAAAAAAAAAAAAAACTGGTGTCTCATCCATGATAAGGTGGTCTAGGGTGTCGCTAATGGAATTGTGTACATTTTTTTGCCCGTTCTCTTGGCTATGATACATAGGCAGGATCATAGTCTGTACACTGACTTAGTACCCAGATACTTTTTTATATAAACAAAACACTGCTTTTGGACAACATGAACTACAGCAAGCAAGAGTAGGAGGTTTTTAACCGATGAATCCACTGGGCCTCTTTACGGAAAATCTTTTTGTCCCAATCCCCACCTCTAGGGGATCTTCGCACCACCTCGATGACCTGAAAACGTGCCTTGCTACCGGTTTGTCTCTCCGATGTTTTACATCACCAATATGGTCTCCCACTCGTCTTCTTAATTCCCTTTTTGTTTTTCCCACATAATTAAGTGGGCAGGGGCAGGTACACAGGTAGACGACTCCCTCGGTTCTACAATTGGCAAAGTCTCTCATAACATAGCTTATTCCAGTGGAGACGCTAGAGAAGTTTTTAGATTTCAAAATGAGCGGGCAGCAGATACAATCACTTCCGCATCTGAAAGTCCCAAAGACTTTCTGACTAAGCCAATTTCCAGTCTGAGGGGGTGCTTTATAGTGGCTATGAATTAACCTATCCCTAAGTGACCTGCCCCTTCTGTATGTTATCAATGGTCTTGGGGGCAAAATCTCCCTCAGGTCCGAGTCAGAGAGTAAGATACCCCAGAATCTCCTCAGGATCCCCATGATCTTCTGATTTTGGACATCATAAGTACCAATGATCCTCATCATGTTCATCTCAGGGGCAGGGCGTTCTCGTGGAGATAATATGGATTGTCTATCCCTATGGAGAGAGAATTGGAAGGCTTCTTTAAGAACCTCGGGGACTATCCTCGTTGAATAAACCTATTTTGCATATCTTTGGCCTGCACCCTGAACCATTCATTTACTTTTAATATATATAAGTTTGGGGTTTTGTTATTATTTTATCTGAATATTAATAAAAGTTACATTTTAGTGGCTTATGATCAGTGATAGTGTATACTGAACCAGTTATATGTGTGTTTACTTAGAGTTCTACCAATTGCAAACATTCAAATTCCATATGGCAATCCAAATTGCATACAACCATCAGATCATACTCAACCAATCTGCAAATAGTTACTGCTAACTGTATACTGCAAATTGCGACCAAATTCAGCGAGTAGAACTATTAGTTAGACCTCAGATAGGTTGGCTGAGGTAGGTTTAGCGTAGGACCCGCCTGACCTGAGACCACCTTGGCGTTCGGTAGGCAGGCTTAGATGTGTTTTGATCAAAATATATTGACTAAGTGTCTCAGATATTATCATATCAGAGTGAGGACTTTGTCCATATATAGTGCTTGCATCTACTTTACTAAGTGCATTATTATCTTATTTCCGTGGTTTTCTTCAATAATATGGCCAGGGACATCCGCACATTTGTATCATATCGTGCAGGATGTTTTTATCTTAGTTTTTTCTGAGACCTCAGATATATCTCTCAGAGAGACTATAAAGTGCTTAAATAACTTAAAGTGAGAGTACATATATCCACCATTTTATGTTGAATGACAAGATTGAACAGTTGAACCACCATCTTATGCATAACACCATTTTGTGATATCTTTTCAACGCGTGTTTTGTACATGGACTATCTTCTGCAGAGATGGCAGTGTTATATATGAAGAAAAGTTGAAGTTAATAAAGAAGTTATTTCAAGCATTTGGTTTGCTCTTTAAGTTTCCATAGAAACGACTAGAGAAATTACAGAGTAATAGATAGTCTGGTTAGACTAAAAAGTCAGAGATATCAAAATTCTTCTAATGCCACAGCGCAAAAGGCACTTCATAGTGCTGTGCCTGCCAAACTCACCACTCTGTGACTGGGCCACTGTGTTGTCTCCTCATGCTGTTGTCAACCTCTCCACTGTCATGGTGGCAGTACTTGTTTCACTACTTGTGTAACAAACAAGTCCTGTAGAAATCTATAGGGGAATCAGCTGACGACTGTGTAAAAGTAGTGCGTTTCTTTACTCTATAATATTATCTTGGGCCACTGGACGGTTCTTTATACCTGACGCTAACATTGACCTGAGTTATTTGGTCAGTTTTGGCACTGTAACTAACCAAAAGAGTGAAGTGTGATACCTATCTGTGTGTCATACTGACTCACTAGCACAGCGGACTCCCTATGCATGTTTCTGCAATGCAGAGTGTTCTACACCACTATACCGGCTCTCTCCAGCTAGGAAATAACAGTTTTTTAACACGATTCATCACAAATAAATTCGGATTGAATAAAATCTTTTGGGGAAATTCAGCAAACCTTCCGAATTGATTTTTTGAGAAATTCGCTCATCTCTATTTATGAGCAGCTAAGGAGCACAAATGTTAAAGATTGCCCTCCCAGAAAAAGATCATATGAGTTCTGTTTGATGGCTCTTTTAGGTAACTTCTGGCATCTCAGTAGCATCCTTGTCCTTATTAAATAAAAAATATGTTGTGTTTTAATAATGTGTTTAACTAAGTTATCTGGCAGAAAAGCATACCGTAGGTACACATGTTCATCATATTTTTCTGTATCAATATCATCCAAATGGTATTTGTAGCTAATTAAGTGCTATTTAAAGGGGTTTTCCAGGACTTAAGTATTGATGGCCAATGCTTAAGATAGGTCATCAATATAAGATTGGTGGAGATCCAACACCCAGCACCTCCACCAATCACCTCTTTCTGGCAGCTACTGATGCGGGAAACTTTACAGTGAATGGAACTGGAAGCACAAGGTTCCAACCCCTGTGTAGTGGTTGTGCTGAAGTATTGCAGCTCAACTTCTAATAACGGTTCCGTTTTCTTCCGTTATGCATGACAGGGAAAAAATTGTGTCAACAGGACTTTTTTTTTTCTGTCTTGCATAATGGAAGAAAACAGAACTGAGCTGCATTACGTCGGAGCCAGAAACTACACAGTGGATGGTACTTTGTGCTTCTGGTTTGGGCCACAATATATGCAGTCACTCAGACCGCAGGAGGAGGCGTGGTGGAAGGTGGCGTTAGAGAGGTTAGGAGTGGTGAAGCAACTAGGGTAGTGTTAGTTGCTTGTGGTGGCTCCCTTATTCCTGCTCTCCCTTAGGCCAGGTATGCAGTGAATAGAGGGCGTACCCTTGGGGCACACAATGAATTTTTGGGGATCTCCTGCTTGGTGGTGGTTGGGGTGCCCTTGATGGTGTATGGTTGGCAGGGTGCAAGGCAAGAGAGCAGGAATGGATGGAGCCAATTGCCAAGCCTGTTTTGTTGCAGTAAATAAAGTCTCTTTACGGAATAGATAATGGCAGTAGTAGTTCATATAGAAGCAAAAGGCACAGTTCTGAAGTATGTTACGGAATAGGCTACTCCCAATAGTTGTATAATAGTCTCACTTAAAGTTCACTTTGCCATCTTCCCAAATATACTCTTTCTGCAGTTACCAGTTGCAGGGTACAGATTCTACATCAGAATGTCTAGTCCATCTCAAAGTGTGATGGCCAAAGCAATATACCATTTCCACATGCGGTAAAGTCGTATTGCCATAAATGTGCGGTACCTTACTGTCTGAATCCACTCCTTTAGGGGTGGTCTTTCAGTTGAGTTTTTTTTTTATCTGGCAGCTTTTCAGTCTCCGGTATGGTGTTTTCTGGACCAGGCTTTTTGGCCTACTTGGCAGGATGTCACATGTGTAGGTCTTGACTCTTTAACAATAAATCACAAACTCTTGGAAAACAATTAACTCATGGCAGTGATCCGCTGGGTCACTGGACATGGTTCCCATCCCAGCGGCTGGCCAAAACAGCTGATCTGTGATGGTTTTGAATCTCCCACCATCATCTGATATTGATAGCTTATCCTGAGGATATTTTGCAGTGCAAATGATCAATTATGGCAAAAAGTACTTGCATAAATCTCTGAGTATATAGAAAAGGAATTAGTCTGTTAATGTCTAGCACCAAAATATGGTGTTGTTTATGCTACTTGCTGTGAAGAAAGGTTGTGTATCATATGAGGACAATGATGTTCAGAGCTACAATACTGATAATTATAAGATTATGTCTAACTAGTACTGTACACTGTGAAATGCAGACAGGACTCAAAGCATCCAATCAAATGAAGCTAGCATTGTAAACCTTAATGCAGGCAGTTTGTTATATCTGTTTGCTTGTTGTATCTAATTTGTTATATTGAAAACATCAAATAAGAAAACCATGAACCATAATTAAATTGGAAATGGGTTATCCAATTCTTTGTTACCATAGCGACCCTGTCTTCAAACTTTTAGGATGGAAGCAACATTAAGTGTAACAATCAGGTAAAAACAAAGTAATAATAACATGCTTTGGAAAAATGATATGAAAATATCTGGTAATTTTCGTCTCACTATGGGGACCATTTATCAAGGGCTACATTTTCTACAACAGTCTTTAACCACTTCCACAACGGGCCATTTACCCTCTTCATGACCAGGCCTAATTTAGCTAATCTGACATGTGTCACTTTATGTGGTAATAACTTTGGAACGCTTTTACTTTTCCAAGCCATTCAGGGATAGTTTTCGAGTCACAAATTATACTTCATGTTAATGGTAAATTTGAGCCAATATGTTTTACCTTTATTTATAAAAAAATCTCAAAGTTAATGAAAATTTGAAGAAATTCACTGTTTTCTAAATTTGAATCTCTCTGCTTTTAAGACACAGGAAGAAAAAGGAAAAAGGAAGTTTATTCAACCACTCAAGGATCTTGAGAAATCTCCAGAGTGTCTGAAAGTAGGCGCCGACAGTGGTGGTAAAGTGAGTCTGAGTAACGCAAGGGAGGCAGCTCAAGAAGTGTCCAATGAAGGCACTCAATGTAGAATTGAAATACACAAGGGGGGAAAGAGGTCAATGACCAAGGGGGATGGGGAAACGTACAAAAAGCGCCAAACCAAGCTATGAGTGGGTAAAAAATGTAGTATCCTGGTGGTATAGTACCAACATATTTAGGAAACAAAAAAAATATATAATAAAAGTACAAGGTATATTTAAAAGGTACAATTAAAAGGTGCAAAGTCGATTGCAACCGATAGACAGATTAAGTTCAATTCCTGCTAGCGGTATCAGCAGAAGATTAAAAACAAAGGGTTAGGGTTAAAAACAAGGAAAGAAATGGATGGGAAACATCCAGTGAGGCACTTACTTCACGGGGGGGGGGGGGGGGCGGGGTTGTCAGCAGGATAAGCATAAAACACCTGTGACCGTTCCCCCCCTGGCCAGGATCGTGTGTAGAGTCTCGGTGAATGATGGCAGCGAGGCAGTGTGCTTCTGATCAAATCACCTTTATTGTAAGATATGTGGTACTATACCACCAGGATACTACATTCTTTACCCACTCATAGCTTGGTTTGGCGATTTGTACATTTCTCCACCCCCCTTGATCATTTGGACTCCTTTCAGTTGACCTCTTTCCCCCATTGTGTATTTCAATGCTTTTAAGACAGATAGTGATTCCTCATAAAATATTCATTAATTAACATTCCCCATACGTCTACTTTATGTTGGTATCATTTTTGGTAATGTAATTTTATTTTCTTAGGACACTAGAAGGTTTAGAATGTTAGAAGCAATTTTTGAAATTTTAGTTTACATAAACTCCCCACGGGCAGTGTGCAGAAGAAAAGGAGCGCCATATGGTTTTTGGAAGAAAGATTTTGCTGAACTAGTTTTTAGATGCCATGTCCCATTTGAAGCCCTCCTAATGCACCCTTACAGTAGAAGCTCCCAAAAAGAAACTATAAGGTGCCAGTTTTATTGGTACCATTTTGGTGTAGATATGATTTTTAATTGCTCTATATTACGTTTTTTGTGAGGTAAGGTAACTAAAAAATGTCAGGGTACATCAGGGCTATTTTTATAGAGCATGTTGTTACGGACACAATGATATCAATCATGTCTACTTTGTTTGTTTGTTTCAGTTTTACATAATAAAGCATTTTTGAAAGAAAATTATGTTTCTGTGTCTCCATTCTCTGAACACCATTTTTTTTTTTCTGCCGATCGTCTTGTGTAGGGGCTCGTTTTTTGC
Organism: Bufo gargarizans; assembly: GCF_014858855.1. Classification (NCBI taxonomy): domain Eukaryota; kingdom Metazoa; phylum Chordata; class Amphibia; order Anura; family Bufonidae; genus Bufo; species Bufo gargarizans. The sequence continues at coordinate 589,091,088 of NC_058080.1, read as the reverse complement.
AGGAAGAGTTGATGTTTTGATTGGTATCATATTTGGGTACAGTTTTTTTGATCATTCCTTATTACACTTTATGGGGTAAGGTGACCAAAAAATTGGTTGTTTTAGCACAGTATTTATTTATTTTTACAGCGTTCACCTGAGGGGTTAGGTCATGTGACATTTTTATAGAGCAGATCATTACGGACGTGGCAATACATGAAATGCATACATTTTCTTATTTATTTAAGTTTTACACAATAATAGCATTTTTGAAACCAAAAAAATGATGTTTTAGTGTCTCCACAGTCTGAGAGCCATAGCTTTTAATTTTTTGGCCGATTGTCTTAGTTAGGGTCTAATTTTTTTGAGGGATAAGATTAAAGTTTGATTGGTACTATTTTGGGGGGCATACGTCTTTTTGATCGCTTAGTTTTGCTTAGTGTTGTGAAGTAAGGTGACAAAAAATTAAATTTTTTGAATACAGTTTTTTTATTTTTTACAGTGTTCACCTCAGGGTTAGGTCATGTTATATTTTTATATAACTGGTTGTTTTGGATGCGGCAATACCTAATATGTATACTTTTTTTTTATTTATTTCCCTGTAACACAGTAATAGCATTTTTTTCAGCAAAAAATTATATTTTAGTGTCTCATTGTTCTGAGTTATAGTTTTTTTTTGTTTTTTGAGCAATTTTCTTACGTAGGGGGAAATTTTTGGCGTGATGAGGTGACTGTCTTATTGGTACCATTTTGTGGGACATACACCTTTTTGATCACTTGTTGCACTTTTTGTGATGTAAGGTGACAAAAATATATTTTTTTGACACTTTTTATTTTTATGGTGTGTATCGGACGGGGTGTATCATGACGGGGTGTATCATGTGTCACGGATGCGGAAATACCAAATATGTCTATTTAATTTTATTATTTCTCTTTTTAACATTTTATTTAAAAAAAATTATAAAACACTTTGTTTTTATTTTTATTTTTTTGCGTCCCACATAAGGTCATACAAGATCTCTGGGGGACATTTAATTTCACTTTTTTTTTTTCACTATTGATTTCTCTTGTAACTGGGGCTGACATAGTAGCCTCAGTTACAGGGGAAATACAACCCCCAGAGAGGCTGAACAGCAGTATACTGCACTGTACAGCCTCAGTGCAGGGCTGATCGTGGTCTGTGGAAAACCCGACAGCTCCTGCACTCTCCCAGCCCTTGCGGTCCCATGACCACCGGGCCAGGACAGTAAGCGCATAGCGCTTCCTGATCTGTATACACAGTGCTTGTTGAGAGCTGTGTATACAGATATCTAGAAAGCAGAGACACCTGGTAACTGTCCCTGCCTTCTCCCTTGGGTGCCCTGCTGTCACTGACAGTGGGCCCCCCGCTTGGCAGCTGCATGATTAGCGTGCAGCTGCCATCTCTGAATGGACGTTCCAGAACGTCCATTCAGAGATAAATGACCAGCCCAAGGACGTTTATAATCAATGGGTGGTCATTAAATGGTTAAATTAACTGCGCTACCGCTGGATAACATTAAAGGGGTTGTCTGGTTTCCTATATAGATGACTACCCCCCCAATAGTTCACTGACACAGTAGCCATGCCCCCATAGTGTCCCTACACAGTAGTCATGTCCCTATAGTAGCTCCACACAGTATTTACACCCCCATAGTTCCCCTACACAGTATTTATGCTCCCACAATGCCCCCACACAGTAGTTATGCCTCCATAGTGCCATCTACATAGTATTTATGTCCTCATAGTGCCCCCAAACAGTATGCATACCCCCACTGTTCCCTGATACAGTAGTCAAGCCCCTATACTGCCCCTACACAGTAGTCATGTACCCATAGTGGCTCCATACAGTATTTATGCCACCACAGTGCCCCCATAAAGTAGTCATGTCATTATTGGGTGCCCCAAATAGTAGTAATGCCATCACAGTGCCCCTACACAGTAGTCATGCCATTATAGTGCCCCCAAATAGTAGTCATGCCATCATAGTGCCCCCAAATAGTAGTCATGCCATCACGGTTCCCCGACACAATAGTTATGCCACCTACATAGTATTCATACCCCAAAAGTGCCCCCTACACAGTAGTTATGGTTCCATAGCACTCCCACACAGTAGTCATGTCCCATAGTGCCCTGACAACGTAGTCATGCCCCGACAGTGCCCCTCCTTCGCTATTGCATTCAACTGTGTGTCCTCATATCTAGGACTGTCCTGCCACATTTTGTTTCCAGATTCTGGAAGGCTTTCTGTTCTCGCTCGGGGGTTCGGTTGTCATTCTCTTCTGCTTTCAACCCGCAGTCAAATGGCCAGACAGAGCGCGTCAATCAGAATCTGGAGACATATCTGCGCTGTTTTTTGGCGGAGAATCAGGAGGATTGGTGTTCTTTTTTGTCCCTTGCTGAGTTTGCTTTAAATAGCCACCGTCAGGAGTCCTCTGATAAGTCACCATTTTTTGGTGCATATGGGTTTCATTTCATCATGCAGGACATTCTCTGGAGAGGGGTCTTCTGGTTTACCTGATGAGGAGAGATTCTCCTCGTCTTTGTCATCTATTTGGCAAAAGATTCAGGATAATCTAAAGAGCATGAGTGAGCATGAGTAAGTCCCTATTAAAACTTTATGTCCAACCCAGCGTACCCTCCTCTTTGCCTCCTCCTCCGATTATGGTTGATGGTAATCTTGAATTTCAGGTCTCTAGGATTGTGGATTCTCGTGTTGTCCGTGGTTCTCTCCAGTACCTCGTTCATTGGGAGGGTTATGGTCCCGAGGAGAGGATGTGGGTCCCAGTGATGGACAGTAAGGCCACTCGTCTCATCAGGGCTTTCCATAGGTCCCATCCTGAGAAGGTGGGCTCTGAGTGTCCGGAGTCCACTCGTAGAAGGAGGGGTACTGTCACCGCCAGACATCTGAGAAGCTCTGACAGACGTTCTTCAGAACCTCCTGCTTGAGGTTCTTTTGTTTTGCTTTCGTTTTGTCATCTCGTTTCCCTCTCTCAGCTGTCATCTAGTTGCACTGATTGCATCCCTTTAAATCCCCTCCCATACGGCATCACTTTGCAGTTTATACAACTTCCTGGAGTGTGTACATGCTGGATGCTACAACTAATGCTTCTACAGATAAGTCTGTTCATTGATTTGTGTTTTCCTGTTTGCTTGATCCTAGGTGACCCTGACTCCCTCCGTATTAAGTGTAGGGAGCTGGTGGTCGTGTCCCCTCATTATTATAAGTTGTTCAGGTGTCATACAGTTGAGGCACGAGGGCATGCAATTTTCTATCATAGAGATCTTTGCATGGGCTGAGAAGACAAGGAGAGCTTCAGGGCTTTTGTTCCTTAGTTTCGGATCAAGCCAGTCGGATCCTTATTTGTAACTTCTTGTTTTCTGTTACACCATCCGTGACATATAATCAATAATAACTTGAAGCCTATCGGCAACAGAAGTGTGAACTGGATGGTCAGCCGACACCACTGCCAGTCCGCCCAAGCCTTACTATAACCAGACCAGGTCCGCGGCGCCACTGAAGCTTGAATAAGGGGCATCAGCTGTTCATTGGTATGTGCCACAGGTGAGTAGAGCACTGAAAAACCCTCCGGTGCCGCGTTTGGCACCAATTTCTGGAATTCCTGCCAACAAAAACTTGAGAGCATCGGCAGCAACATTGACAACACCCGGAACATGTGATGCCCAAATAAATGTTTAATTGCAAACATCTAAGTCCAAGGTGATGTAACAGACAAAACTGGGAGAGAAGAAGAGGACAATTTGTTAATGCCATGTACAACCGCCATATTCTCAGGCCAAAACAAACATGCCTGTTCTGCAATTTGAAACCCCATAATTCAACGCAACTACAATGGGAAATGGAAGTAATGTTAGAGCAAAAATTGGCGGTGCGCCAGTGGGCAGCACACCAGTCCGTGCCTAAAATAGAACAGGACCCAGAGGAACCCGCAGCATCGGTACAGAGGGACAGGTCGGGGGTTGAAATTACAGGAAACTGCCAACGCGTGGCCGTTTATTGACTGGAGGAAGTCACGCCACCCATATAGGTCAGGCTTCAATGACAGGGTAAATCGGATGTGGTGATGGGGGTTAGAGACGCCTAGTGTTGCCACAGATAAGCGTCATGACAAGACCCTGCCATGGGCATAACCCAGCAAGCGGAAACTAAAAGAAAAATGATATGGGGTCTGAACCCAAGAACACTGAAAGGCAAGCAACCACCTAAACCTCTAAGCTATTTGATTAGTCTGGACCTGCTGGAGGATGACAGATTTCACCACACAAAACCTTCAATAAGGGCAAAGAGCTTAGACGACTTACCTGGTGAAGTCGAAAAACCATTGCAGATGAGTCAATCTCAATACCTAAAAGATAAAGTGGCTGGACCAGGGTCTAATGAGCACAAAAAAGGGGGCGCCAAACCTGGACATTAGAAAATAAAAAGAGTGAAAAAGAAATTGATGCTGGGAGGAATCTCCTGGGGAAACAAAAAGAAAATCGTTCAGGTAATTAATGATGAAGCGGGAACCAGTTTCATATCGGATGACCCACTGTAGGAAGGAACTAAATACTTCAAAGAAAGGGCAGGAAATGGAGCAGCCCATGGGGAGACACGTGTTGTATAGGAAATGCCCATCTACCACGCAACCCAGCATGTAATAACAAGCAGGTTGCACAAAAAGCAGGCAGAAATCAGCGTAATTGTCCGAGTTTGCCATCAATTCCACCCTGCCCGCTTAATCCTGAACTAAAGTAACCGCGCTATCATAAGGAATGTAGGAAACAGAGGCGTCGTCTTTTGGGATACAGTCGTTAACTGAGGCACCCTTAGGGAAGGAGAGATGGTGAATCAGGAAAAAACACCCCGGACTCCCGTCTGGGAACAAGTCCCAAGGGGAAACTCGGATGTTGCAAGGAGGGGGGGGGGGGCAAAGTAAATGGGCCAACTATTCTACCCAATTCCACCTCCTTGCGAATTTAATCTCCCAAAACATCTGGGTAGCGCCTGGCAGAAGGTAAATATCAAAAATACAAAGGGATGAAAAACCGTAACGAAAAGCTAAATCGCTGCTGAGCTGCGGCACTTTTAATGGGGTATTAGTTGAGCCATAGGGACATCGCAACCAGCCTTACTGGGGTCTTTCCCTCTAGAGGGTCTGGGGGGGACAAATTGTGAACAGGTCAAATATCGACATACTGGTTGTTCCAAATTTTATCTTTAGTATCAATATCTAAACACACTCCCAGAGGGGAGAGGCCGCAAATAAGGATTCTTAGTGATCGCTGGCCCTAGGCGGAGGAATACCAGGAAAAACCTTACAGACTGATATGGGTTCTGAACCCAAGAACACTGCCTGATAAGCAGTCATCTAAACCACTATTCTATTTGTTTAGACAGCAGTAGGCTTGGGGGAGTATGAGAACCCCCCCTGGGTGCAGTTGTGACAGCAATACCTTAAGGACCGAAACTGGCTTCTGACCCATATATGCAGAACCCCAGGCCCCCGTAAAATTAAACTTACCACCAGTAGAAGTAGAAGGAGACTTCGCAGAAACGACTGGAGGATCCGACTCCTGGACCGCGCAGACCCGACTGGCCCCGCGGGACGACCTTCTGGCCGAGTGAGTGGCTCTCCGCCTCAGGCGTGAATGTGACTTGCCAGAACTAGTACTGCAGGAGATAACCTCCGATGAAGAAGGCGACCGCCAACGAGAGGACCTGGAGCAGACATTTCTGCGGATCCGCCGCGAGGGTCGTGAGTGGTGACTGGAACAGCTATGCTGATCTGATACCGACCTGCGCCAAGAGTGGCGGTCGGAGCATCACCCAGGAGAGTTGGAGGGAGAGTGCCTGAATGGGTTAAGCTGAGCTGGCTGCCCAGGGAGAATGAGGACAGCAGGGGTCTCAGGCTGCTGAGACACAGGACCTGGGGTGGGGGCAGAGGAGTTGGGACAAGCACATTGGTGATAGTTGCTCAGCATTCAGCAAACCCTGGGAAGGGTTAACTGAGAGCTCCTCAGCAGAGGAGGAGGATGTGGATATGTGAAGGGAAAACAGTAAAGTTAATTGTTGGGGTATTGCTTGCAGAGTGTGCCAGAGCAGGAGCACACAATGCAGGGAGGGCACAGAACAGGCTGCTGGAAGGGAAGCAGAGTTTCCAGCAGGGGTGAATGATGCTGCTTGTGGTGGCAGGTGTATAGACACTTACTACAGTGTGTGCCGGAACGGGAGTGCATGCTACAGTAGCAGGGGGTGGGGCCACAGGATGAGCTGCAGGCAGGACCGCTGAGGTCCCAGCAGTCACGCTGGATACAGCGCCCCCCCGCTTGCACCCACGACTTAATGTATTTAGGGAGGAAAGGGGGGTAATATGGGTGGGGCTTAGGTGACATGGAGGGCGAGTACGCCCTGCACCTCGCCGAGGAGGATGCTGGTGAAGCAGGATGGGCTCCCGCAATCCAGCCCACAAGAGGGACAAGAAACCTGGTCTCTCAGATTGAAGCTTGGCAGAAATGCTGCCAAAACTGCCTTTTCGTCAGCCATACCTGCAGGAGAAAATTCCTGTTGAAGGTGGCGGTGAAAAGAGACAGAGATGTGATAAGCCCTCCTATTTATTAACTCTAGGGGGAGGGACAGGAGAGACCATCTGATCTGAACCTGGGAAAAAAGAGGGGGGTATAAGGGAGTGAACCAAATACTCAAACAGGCAGGCACAGTGCTAAAGGAAACTCCCCCCCCCCCCCTTCAGGAGAAACCACAATGCAGGCAGAAGACATGAGAGATTTAACACATGAGCTGCCAACAGTATCTGCAGTCAAAAACGCCCTCGCTATATGCTGTGGCGTTAACTAAGAGTCCTGTATTGTTATTTATCGTCACTACCTCCCCGAGTCAGGAGTGGATAATTGCTGCGCGCCCCCTACTTAACTTGAAAGCTTATGCTTCAATACTTTATCCCACATTTCCGCTCAATTACATTTAATTTCATCCATTCACCTCCCGTGCATGTGGTATCCTTTTCTCAGGCTCCCTCTCTGGCCTGGAATCCTAATTCCCCGCCACCCGTGATCACTATGGTAGGCGCATAAAAGAACATTGAAAGTTCATAGAGCAGATATCAAACTGGATCGTGAACATCACGGGGACGTGCAACATGGTGGGGCAGTAAGTGTGCACACGCCTACACGAACTGACTGACAGGGGTCAGCCCCTGCAACTTCTGGGTCTTCAAATTGGGCACATGGCCTGAGCTTGCCCTTTACCCCTTGGAGGTGCTTGCCTGCCCTGCAGCCAGTGTATTGTCTGAACGTGTGTTTAGCACGACTGGAGGGGGTTATCATAGTTTATATTTCCCAATGTTTTGGGGTGTACCCCAATTTAAAAAAATACAAATAAATTTAAAACCAAAAAGCAGTGTAGGCTACCTCCTCCTCCACCGCCGCTTCCACCTACACAGACACATCCACCGCCTCCTCAACCTCCTACTCCATATGGACCTTGTCCTCCTAGATTAAGGTTATTATTTAATTTTACGTACCATATTTTTCGCCCTATAAGACGCACCAGCCCATAAGATGCACCCAGGTTTTTGAGGAGGAAAATAAGAAAAAAAATTGTTTTAACCGAAATATGTGCTTTTGGTGGGTTTTGAACTAATGGTGGTCTGTGCATAACACTACTTTTGGGGATCTGTGGATGGCACTGTTATGGGGGAAGAGATCTGTGGATGGCACTGTTATGGGGGTGATCTGTGGATGGCACTGTTATGGGGGTGATCTGTGGATGGCACTGTTATGGGGGGTGATCTGTGGATGGCACTGTTATGGGGGGTGATCTGTGGATGGCACTGTTATGGGGGTGATCTGTGGATGGCACTGTTATGGGGGTGATCTGTGGATGTCACTGTTATGGGGGTGATCTGTGAATGGCACTGTTATGGAGGAGGATCTGTGAATGGCACTGTTATGGGGGGTGGATCTGTGGATGGCACTATTATGGGGGGTGGATCTGTGGATGGCACTGCTATATATGTGTCACCCACAGATCCCCCAGCCCATAACAGTGCCATCCACATATCAGCCACCCCATAATAGTGGCATCCATAGATGCCCTAATATACCCGAGCTAAACCTGTGGGAGGGGGCAGGGAGGAGGAGCCAGTGTCATGCAAATGCGGCGGGGCCGGTGTGGTCACTGTACTTCAGCCCCGCCGCTCACTCACTGATTTATTGCCTAAACCTTTTATAATAATAACTTTAATTGAAGTAACGATCCCCAGCCCCATCTGTACTACTTACTAAATGTCCTGTAGCAGGCAGAGCAGGGCGGGCGGTCGGCTGTAACTCACTGATGTAACGTGCCTGCGATGCCTACTTTATGAATGAAATAGGCGACAGTTTTTTTTTACTGTAAGCTACTGTATACTGTGGGGTGCTATATACTGTGGGGTGCTATATACTGTGGGGTGCTATACTGCTGTACTGTATACTGTGGGGGCTGTATATGGTGGGGTGATGTATACTGTGGGGTGCTATACTGCTCTACTGTATACTATGGGGTGCTGTATACTGTCTGGTGCTGTATACTGTGGGGTGCTATAGTGCTCTACTGTATACTGTGGGGTGCTATACTGCTTTACTGTATACCTGGGGTGCTGTATACTGTGGGGTGCTATACTGCTCTACTGTATACTGTGGGATGCTATACTGCTTTACTGTATACCTGGGGTGCTGTATATTGTGGAGTGCTATTTTGCTCTACTGTATACTGTGGGGTGCTGTATACTGTGGGGTGCTATATACTGTGGGGTGCTATACTGCTCTACTGTATACTGTGGGATGCTATACTGCTTTACTGTATACCTGGGGTGCTGTATACTGTGGGGTGCTGTATATTGTGGAGTGCCATTTTGCTCTACTGTATACTGTGGGGTGCTGTATACTGTGAGGTGCTGTATTCTGTATAGTTTGGGGTGCTGTATACTGTGAGGTGCTGAATACCGTGATTTGCTGTATACTGTGGGGTGCTATATAATGTGGAGTGCTATACTGCTCTACTGTATACTCTGGGGTGCTGTATACTGTGGGGGGCTGTATATTGTATAGTTTGGGGTGCTGTATACTGTATAGTTTAGGGTGCTGTATACTGTGAGGTGCTGTATACTGTGAGTTGCTGTATATTATGGGTGCTGTATATTGTGGGGTGCTATACTGCTCTACTGTATACTGTGAGGTGTTGTATACTGTATAGTATGGGGTGCTGTATACTGTGGGGTGCTATACTGCTCTACGAGTCTTCAGAACTGTAAGTATTTACAGTCATTCACTGTACTCTACCAGGTGTGTGGATTTTTTGTGTGTGTGTTGTGGTGGAGGCCGTGATTGCATGCTAGGGTGTGGGAAGGCGGGATCCAGGGGGCCCAAGTAAATTTTTTGCCCAGGTCCAATCAATATTAAAGACGGCCCTGGGTACAGTGGATATTTTTCTGGTGCACTGGCAGCAGGCACAATTTCATTGCGCCCAGGGCCACGGCCTCTGTGTGCACCATCAGCATCACGCCCACTTCCCCATCCCTTAGTGCTCGCCTTCTTCATATTAATGGTTTTGTCACTAGATGTTGCGCAGATTGTTTCACAGTCCGCTAAAGACACAGTTTTCGGATGCAGGACAGTATATGTCACAGAAATTCACAAAATATGGACACTATATTAGGCCCAGATTAGTTAAATTTGCCATAAAGAAACAGTTTTCGGATGGCAGACTGTATATGTCACAGAAAGCCACACACTATGGACACTAGATTAGGCCCAGATTATTGGAATTTGCAATACAGACACAGTTTTTGTATGCAGGACAGTATATGTCACAGAAATCCACAGAATATGGACACTATATTAAGCCCAGATTAGTTAAATTTGCCCTAAAGAAACAGTTTTCGGATGGCGTACTGTATATGTCACAGAAAACAACACACTATAGACACTAGATTAGGACCAGATTATTGGAATTTACGCTAAAGAAACAGTTTTCAGATGGAGTACTGTATATGTCACGGATGTGTATTACACGCACACTCTACAGAGACAGTAGATGAGGACTGGCCCCTGATTATTTAAATGTATGCTAAAGAAACAGTTTTCGGATGGCGTACTGTATATGTCACAGAAAGCCACAAACTATGGACACAAGATTAGGCCCAGATTATTGGAATTTGCCCTAAAGAAACAGTTTTCTGATGGCGTACTGTATATGTCACAGAAAACAACACACTATGGAGACTAGATTAGGCCCAGATTATTGGAATTTATGCTAAAGTAACAGTTTTTTGATGGAGTACTGTATATGTCACGGATATGTATTACACGCACGCACTACAGAGACAATAGATGAGTACTGGCCCCTGATTATTTAAATTTACGCTAAAGAAACAGTTTTTCGGATGGAGCACTGTACTGATGTGTATTAAACGCACACTATAGACAATAAATGTGGCGCTGATTATTTGAATTTACACAAAAAGACACAGTCTGTGGACGATGTACAGTATATGTCACTAATAGGTATTAAAGAAAATATCTTGCTGCTGTCAAACACACACACACAGTAGTCCTTAAAAAGGACTTTGGGGTCTTTGAAAAGCTTTTGGTAGTAAAAACAGCAAATTTAAACAGCAAATTTCTCTCCCTGCACTATCTGGCCCTTCCTCAGCAGGGATATCCCTGAAACTGATCAATTTAGCGCAGGTAATATATTGCTGCTCTAAAACACACACACACACACACACACACACAGCAGTCCTTAAAAGGACTTTTTGGTCTTTAAAAAGCTTTCTTAGAATAATAACTGTGAATTTCGCTTCCTACACTGCCTTTCCCTTCCTACGCTCTGCTCTCCCTGACTATGACTGACCGAGCACGTGTCATCGGGAGCTATATAGCACCCGATGACACGTTCCAGCCAATCACTGTAATGATTAGCAGCCGCGAAACGTGCAGGAAGCAGACTCGAGCATAGCGCTCGAGCACATGCGGTACTCGGCCGAGTACCGCCATGTGCCGAGCATAGCAATGCTCAAGCCGATTCAGTATTCGGCCAAGCATGCTTGCTCATCACAAAAAAATACATTTGCCGCACTGCAGTAATCTGTTGTAAAGGCTTTTGTGGGGTGTTTTAGCAGAAAAAGAAAAAATATATTTGCCGCTCAGCGGTGTAGTTAGTTCTTGTTAAGGCCCCATGCACACGGCCGTGTTTCACAGCTGTGTGCGGGCCGTGGAACCGCGGCCTGGATCCCTCCTGAGAGCAGGAGCGCACGGCGTCACTGGTTGCTATGACGCCGTGCGCTCCCTGCTGCCGGCACAGTACAGTAATACACTGGTATAGATCATACCAGTGTATCACTGCATAGCGGCGGCAGCAGGGAGCGCACGGCGTCATAGCAACCAGTGACGCCGTGCGCTCCTGCTCTCAGGAGGGATCCAGGCCGCGGTTCCACGGCCCGCACACGGCCGTGTGCATGGGGCCTAAGCCTTTTGTGATGTATATTAGCGTAAAAAGAAAAAAATACATTTGCTGCTCTGTGCTGCAGTTATTTGTAGTAAAGGCTTTTGTGGGGTGTTTTAATTTCCTTTTTATTTATTTGATCTAACAGTATGTCAGGCAGAGAAGTGCCAGGCCCTGCACAGGGGAGTGGCAGAGGACTAAATGTTTCTGGCGCAGGCAGAGGTCGCAGCAGAGTATAGGGCCGTGGCAGCAGGGGTCACTTAAAGAGGCCCGAGCTCCCAGTCTCAGATAGAGGTCGTGTTGTGACCAGCAACCCAGTGGTTCTTAAGTGGTTGACTCAATCTTCGACTTTGTCGCAAGTGACATCAGACACCCCCAGCCAAGAGTCAGTGGGTTTGTCAGACACAACCCTTAGTTGGCATGGCCCTGGAGCAGGCCCTGAGCCCTTACCTGTTCTCAGCCTGCCTCTGTCCTTTTTGGTTCCAAGAGTCACTAAAGTATTGTATACTGTGGGCTCAGCTCCACTATACAGCAAGGACGCGGTACTAGAGGATAGTCAGCAGCTACTTCTTCTGCTAGACGGGCAAGTAGTGATGAGGAGAGTGGTGTAGGGTCTGGTGTTGTGAGTAGTCAGGCTCCTTACCCAGAGACCGTTGAGGAGGACATCGCAGACACTATTCAATGATGATGATGTAACTGATCGCACTTGGAAGCCGGGTGACGAAGGGGCTTCAACATCATTGGGAGAAAAGGGTGGCAGCTTGCTTTTAAGCCAGCGGCGGAGACAAAGTGACTAGCGTGGCCGGGAGTCAGTAGGGTGGTAGCAATGGTAGCTTTGCGGGAGCCTACCTGCCCGGGAAGTAGTGGTGCAGGGGTTCATGGAGGCAGTGGCGGTAGCATTCAGTCAGTGCATAGTATTGGTGGTAAAATAACCTACTCGGCGGTGCGGAAGGTTTTTCTTAAGCCGCCGGAGGAGGTGAACGTGGCCATATGTAGAATCTGTGGGCAGAAAGTAAAGCATGGCCTGGGTGCCAATTTAAGCTGGAACTTATAAATAAACATCCCACTGGCTTGATCCCAAACTAAGGAGCATATGGATGAGCCCTATAAAACCCCTAGAGCTCTCCCTGACTGCTATGCCCATGCAAAGGTCTTAATGGTAGACGATTGCATGCCCTCGTACCTTTTACTATGTGACACCTGAAAACCCTATAATAGTGGGGGGACATGACCACCGGCTCCCTGCACTTAATACAGACGGAGTCAGGGTCACCTACAATCAAGCCAGGAAGGAAACACAAATAAAGGAAACAGACTTATCTGAGGAATCAGGAAAATCATCCTCCAGCAGTAAACACAATCCAGGAAGAAGTATAAACCACAAGGTGAGGCAGTGTGGGAGGGAATATAAAGGGAGACAATCAGTGCAAATAGGTGACAGCTGGGATAAGGAAAAGAGATGAGAAAGTGAAACCAAAACAAAGAACATTATACAACAGGTAGAGAAGAACGTCTGCCAGATCTTTTCACAGAGCTGGTGGTGACAGTACCCCTCCCTCTATGGGTGGACTCCGGACACTCAGAGCCCACCTTCTCAGGATGAGACCTATGGAAAGCCCTGATGAGACGAGTGGCCTTAATGTCCGACACTGGGACCCACATCCTCTCCTCAGGAGTCGGACCATAACCCTATAATAGTGAGGGGACACAACCACCGGCTCCCTGCACTTAATACGGACGGAGTCAGGGTCACCTACAATCAAGCCAGGAAGGAAACACAAATAATTGGTTTTCTAGTGCATGGCCAATAGAGGTTGCATCAATCCCGGGATTCTCCTCATGTTCCTCTTTGTTCGAGGTGTATCCTATTGTAGGGGCAGCGGTTGTATGGGGCGAGCAGTGGAAGAACCGGACGGTGCTGTTGCTGACTGACAACGCGGCAGTCGTGGACATCATCATGAAAGGCAGGTCTAGTTCCACACAGATTATGTCGTTTGCCAGGAGGTTCGTTTGGCTGTCTCTGATGCATGAGTTTCGTTTTGTTTGTAGGCATATTAGTGGACACTGTAATGTCGCAGCGGATGCTCTGTCCCGCCTTAATTTTCAACTTTTCTTTCAGGTTTGTCCGGGGGCAGATCGGTTGCCAACGCCAACTCCTCACCAGTCCCAGTTGCGGTTGGACTAGTCTCCCATCTCGCCGTAGCTAGGAGGCTGATGGCCAAGTCCCTGTCTACTAATACTTTGAGGGCTTACAAGACGGCTTGGCGCCTCTTCCTAAAATATAAAAACACCTACCCGGCCACAGGGCAGGGGCCTATCATTCGCCTATTGGGGTTTGTCGGGTTTTGCCACTCTTAACTGAATCTGGCCTATAGCACAATTAAATTGTACCTGGCAGGTGTTCAACACCATTGGTACATGCTGTGTCCGGACCTTCCGTCGCTCTTCTCAGCCCACCCTATCAGAGCAACGTTGAAGGGTCTAAGGAAGATGTCCGTTAAGAAACGGCATACTCGTCAGCCGTTCCCTGGCCAGGCGAGCTTATGGGTGCCAACACGCCTGCTAAATTCCTGCGCAAGGATCAGCTCCGCCGCCACGGCTCCATATACGTTCTTACCTTGGCCTTGTCCAAGACGTCTCGGCCAGGGGAATCAGTAGATGTCAGGTATTTCCCCTCTGCCAATAGGTGGTGTCCGGTACGGGTGTTAGATGCATGGTTGCTCAAGCTAGGGGCTGCACCTTTGTCTACTGCATCTTTTCTCAGGTTCATCCGTATTTTGTTAGCCGGTTCAGGTATTAATCCTCTGTCGATCACGGGGCACTCCTTCCGCATCGGTGCGGCGGCTGCTGCCTCCATGCATAAGGTGCCCATACATGTCAAACGGTTGGGACACTGGAGTTTCTCCTGCTACATGCGTTACATCCCAGATCCCCAATGTGAGATGTTGCTGGCCTTTTGAAATTTGGTTTTGTAGTCTTGTGTTAAATAAAGTATTTTCAATCTCTAGGAGTTGTATCTTTTGGCCCCTTTAGGCTACCTTTCGCCAGCAGTTCCGGCATAACCCTGCTGCTCTTTAGGTAGGGGTAGGGTGAGTAGGGTAAGTTAGGGTAACATCTCACCATGAGCCGATCCGAGCACAAATGACCACATTAACAACACCTGGAGGCATGGGGTGTGGCCATCACCAGAAACACAGATGCCTATCGATCCACAAGGAAAACCTGTCAGATCAAACCACATGTTGCCAGTCTCACAGATCTCCTGCCACTCACTGTTGCCGGGACGTCCGTATGTCTTGGTACATCTGTGACACCATGTTGTTGAAATGCTGCCTCCTGCTAGAGATGGCCTTGCAGTTCGCTTGGAGGTCGTTTTGCGGCAAACTTTGCTTGCAAACATATGGCAATATTTGCATGTGCCATAATTTTTTGCATAGCGCTGAACTTTGACCCATGAGACATCCATCACCTGGGACAGGACAGCCAATTGAAATGTTTCAGCACATGGACACACCCCCAACCCTATAACAGAACCCGATCTGGCAGCCATTTTTACATGATGTGTTTTGCCAGTGTAGGGAGAGGTTGCATTTTGCAGCAGGGACAGTTAGGGACACCAAACGCTAGCTAATAGGGCCACAAAAGTCCTTTTAAGGACTGATATACAGTAGGTGTGCTATCGATAGGTGCGATATACTTATAATATACAGTACTTTCTAATATAGAAATTATATTATAGTGTATTTGTATTGTGCAGCAGTTCTGTGCGGTTCTGCTGCGATACAGTAGCTAGATAGAGGGCAAACGCTATTGGAGTAACTAATTGCAATAGGTGTGATATACCTGTTGCCCCCCAAAAAACTGCTTGAGGGCTGCGATATACCTTCTTCCACAAAATCCTGATTGAGGGGTGCTATATACCTGTTTCCGCCAAATACTGATTTAGGGGTGCCATATATCTTCTTCCACAAAATACTGATTGAGGGATGCTATTGCTATATACCTTTTTCCACCATATACTGATTGAGGGCTGTGATATACCTTCTTCCACAAATAATGCTCTTCTCTACGGCCTTAGGCAGAGGGTCATTTAGAAAATGACAGGCAGAGGAAGAGGCAGACCGTTCCGCAGGGATGGTAGGGGTCGGGCAGGTGCTCCAGGCCGGAGCCTCAGTGGGAAGTTGGAGAAGGCGCGTGTGATAACTTCAAAGGGCGCACCAGAGTTGGTTGAGTGGCTCACTCAGCCTTCCGCTTCTGCACCCTCTTCACCCTCTGCTGTGTGCACCCCCAAAAACACCACCACCACCAACAACTCTGTCAGAACCCAAAAAGCCACACTCCTGGCGCTCCACATCCTGCCTCTTCTCCTCTCTCCTCCCATTTGTGCTCCACCTCACCTTCCACCGTGCCGCCATCGCGTTCATCTGGCACAAGGCAGGCTTCCGTGGCCCAAATGATCGAGCATAAAAAAAAATTCTGACGCTGGATAATCCTCTTGCCCAACGGCTGACCGCTGGCTTGTCGGAACTGCTAGCCCGCCAATTACTGCCATATAAATTTTGGACTCGGAGGCCTTTAGAAAATTTGTGGCCATTGGCACACCGCAATGGAAGGTCCCCGGAAGGAAATATTTCTCCCAGAAGTCCATCCCTGAACTATATTGCCACTTTAAGTGGCAAGTTAATATATCTCTGGCACACAGTGTCGGTGCCAAGATACATCTGACCACAGACACGTGGTCTAGAAAACACGGGCAGGGAAGGTACGGTTCATAACTTTTACTGCCCACTGGGTGAACCTTCTGACGGCCGTCAAGCATGTAACCAATGGTGTGTGGATTTGGTGTTACCACCATGGATTGCATGCAGGCCTGCTTCTTCTTCTCCTCCTCCTACTTCATTCTCCGTCTCCTCCTCGGCAGGTTGGACGTTGCCATGCTGTGCTGCGGCTGTTGTGCCTGGAAGCCAAGAGCCACACCTGTCCTGCACTCCTTTCAGCTCTGCGGTCACAGGCTGACCAGTGGCTAACCCCGCTCAATTCGACAGTTAGTAAAGTGGTGTGCGACAACGGTGCCAATCTGCTGAGCACGCTGAAACAGGGCAATATGACACACATGCTGTGCATGGCACACATCCTCAACTTAGTCGTGCAGCGATTCGTTGCCAAATACCACGGGTCCAGGACGTCTTGCGGCAGGCCAGGAAAATCTCTGACCATTTTAGAAGATCTTACAAGACTATGGCTTGCCCTGCTGATGTTAATCGGCGACACCACTTGCCCGTCAGACGTCTGATTTGTGACTGCCCGACACGCTGGAACTCCACCTTGTATATGCTTGATAGACTGCTCCAGCAGAAATGGGCCATTAAAGGCACTTTGCATCTGAAAATGATGCAGAGATGGATTTAGCTACTTCTTTTACTGTTGAGGAGGACACTGCTATGTCACATTCTACTAGTGTTCTGACTTTTGGGGAAATGGTTAATGTGGTTTCTTTGTAGGAAACGTGGTCACAGCAAGTTGACCAAATGTTGGTGAATAATTCTGTTTTATTTAAAACCTCCAATAGGGGCTTCTATCCTCTACAATCAAGATCCCCAGCCCTAGAAAAATATCAGGAGCTAGAAGAGAGGGACCCGTTTTCTTTAAAGGATAGAAGTATGTCAAATAGAAACCAGAATGATCCTCCCCCATCTTTGTATACAGGCAAGCAGGTGAATTTGACCTATTGTGAATTTAAAGCGCTGCGGACCCTGAAAAGTAGAGACGACTTAATCATCAGACAAGCAGACAAGGGAGGTGCGGTTGTCATCTTGGACAGTGAGATCTACAAATACCAGGTATTAAATATGTTAAATGATACTACGGTCTATGCTGTTCTTGCTGGCAATCCCCTCCCCTCTTTCCAAAAAAAGCTGGGCGAAATACTGTCTATGTATTTTTAACAAAAAAGAATCTGATATATATATATATATATATATATATATACATACACACACACACACTCACCTAAAGAATTATTAGGAACACCTGTTCTATTTCTCATTAATGCGATTATCAATCACATGGCAGTTGCTTAAATGCATGTAGGGTTGTGGTCCTGGTCAAGACAATCTCCCGAACTCCGAACTGAATGTCAGAATGTGAAAGAAAGGTGGTTTAAGCAATTTTGAGTGTGGCATGGTTGTTGGTGCCAGACGGGCCAGTCTGAGTATTTCACAATCTGCTCAGTTACCGGGATTTTCACGCACAACCATTTCTAGGGTTTACAAAGAATGGTGTGAAAAAGGGAAAAACATTCAGTATGCGGCAGTCCTGTAGGCGAAAATGCCTTGTTGATGCTAGAGGTCAGAGGAGAATGGGCCAACTGATTCAAGCTGATAGAAGAGCAACGTTGACTGAAATAACCACTCGTTACAACTGAGGTATGCAGCAAAGCATTTGTGAAGCCACAACACGCACAACCTTGAGGCGGATGGGCTACAACAGCAGAAGACCCCACCGGGTACCACTCATCTCCACTACAAATAGTAAAAAGAGGCTACAATTTGCACGAGCTCACCAAACTTGGACTGTTGAAGACTGGAAAAATGGTTTCTTGAACATGACAATGAGTTCACTGTACTAAAATGGCCCCCACAGTCACCAGATCTCAACCCAATAGAGCATCTTTGGGATGTGGTGGAAAGGGAGATTCGTGCCTTGGATGTGCATCCAAATCTCCATCAACTGCAAGATGCTATCCTATCAATATGGGCCAACATTTCAAAAGAATGCTATCATCACCTTGTTGAATCAATGCCACGTAGAATTAAGGCAGTTCTGAAGGCAAAAGGGGGTCCAACACCGTATTAGTATGGTGTTCCTAATAATTCTTTAGGTGAGTATATATACATACATATATATATATATATATATATATATATACATACATACATACATACATACACACACACAGTACAGGCCAAAAGTTTGGACACACCTTCTCATTCAAAGAGTTTTCTTTATTTTCATGACTATGAAAATTGAAGATTCACACTGAAGGCATCAAAACTATGAATTAACACATGTGGAATTATATACATAACAAAAAAGTGTGAAACAACTGAAAATATGTCATATTCTAGGTTCTTCAAAGTAGCCACCTTTTGCATTGATTACTGCTTTGCACACTCTTGGCATCCTC
This sequence comes from Bufo gargarizans, assembly GCF_014858855.1. NCBI lineage: Eukaryota > Metazoa > Chordata > Amphibia > Anura > Bufonidae > Bufo > Bufo gargarizans. Next base: position 589,072,402 of record NC_058080.1, on the reverse strand, counting down.
TTGATGACCTTCAAGAGGTAGTCACCTGAAATGGTTTTCACTTCACAGGTGTACCCTGTCAGGTTTAATAAGCAGGATTTCTTGCCTTATAAATGGGGTTGGGACCATCAGTTGCGTTGTGGAGAAGTCAGGTGGATACACAACTGATAGTCCTACTGAGTAGACTGTTAGAATTTGTATTATGGCAAGAAAAAAGCAGCTAAGTAAAGAAAAAACAAGTGGCCATCATTACGTTAAGAAATGAAGGTCAGTCAGTCTGAAAAATTGGGAAAAACGTTGAAAGTGTTCCCAAGTGCAGTCACAAAAACCATCAAGCGCTACAAAGAAACTGGCTCACATGCGGACCGCCCCAGGAAAGGAAGACCAGGAGTCACCTCTGCTGCGGAGGATAAGTTCATCCGAGTCACCAGCCTCAGAAATCGCAGGTTAACAGCAGCTCAGATTAGAGACCAGGTCAATGCCACAGAGTTCTAGCAGCAGACACATCTCTAGAACAACTGTTAAGAGGAGACTGTGTGAATCAGGCCTTCATGGTAGAAAATCTGCTAGGAAACCACTGCTAAGGACAGGCAACAAGCAGAAGAGACTTGTTTGGGCTAAAGACCACAAGGAATGGACATTAGACCAGTGGAAGTCTGTGCTTTGGTCTGATGAGTCCAAATTTGAGATCTTTGGTTCTAACCACCGTGTCTTTGTGCGACGCAGAAAAGGTGAACGGATGGACTCTACATGCCTGGTTCCCACCGTGAAGCATGGAGGAGGTGTGATGGTGTGGGGGTGCTTTGCTGGTGACACTGTTGGGGATTTATTCAAAATTAAAAGGCATACTGAACCAGCATGGCTACCACAGCATCTTGCAGCGGCATGCTATTCCATCCAGTTTACATTTAGTTGGACCATCATTTATTTTTCAACAGGACAATGACCCCAAAAACACCTCCAAGCTGTTTAAGGGCTATTTGACCATGAAGGAGAGTGATGGGGTGCTGCGCCGGTGACCTGGCCTCCACAGTCACCGGACCTGAACCCAATCGAGATGGTTTGGGGTGAGCTGGACCGCAGAGTGAAGGCAAAAGGGCCAACAAGTGCTAAGCATCTCTGGGAACTCCTTCAAGACTGTTGGAAGACCATTTTGGGTGAGTACCTCTTGAAGCTCATCAAGAGAATGTCAAGAGTGTGCAAAGCAGTAATCAAAGCAAAAGGTGGCTACTTTGAAGAACCTATAATATGACATATTTTCAGTTGTTTCACACTTTTTTGTTATGTATATAATTCCACATGTGTTAATTCATAGTTTTGATGCCTTCAGTGCGAATCTACAATTTTCATAGTCATGAAAATAAAGAAAACTCTTTGAATGAGAAGGTGTCCAAACTTTTGGCCTGTACTGTATATATATATATATATATATATATATATATATATATATATATACATACATACATACACATACACACACACACACACTGAACCAGATTTTAAATACATGCCTAAAAAGGACAGAAAAAGCCAAAGCAAAAATAAAAATAAAAAATCCCCCAAAAAAATAAAAATCTGTAGACATAAAAACTTCAATACAAACAATGATGAACAACCACACATCCCAGGATAGTCTGCTATAATCCAACAGACAAGAATGAGATGCTTAATCTCGAAAGAAACAGAGCATACTCTATTCCCAGCAACCAGAGAAGCAAAAGGTCTGGACAAAAAAAAGCTAAGCAATCAATATCTGAACCCGAAATTAATGAGGCCAAGCTAGGTAAAAACATATCCCAAACAATGTACCCAACCTCACAATGTCACTATTCTCCCAACACAATTTAGTGTGTTATAACAATAGATAGAAAGTGGACAGCATGACCAAAGATGCAAAATTTGAATTAGCCACTCCAGATGTAGGTTTGACTGTAAACTTTACGGATGTGGAAACACTGTGCCAACTACCAGGAATGGTTGGCTGCTGACCCACAATGCACGCATACAAGGTACCAGAAGGTCAGGCAATACTCGTAGTCAGGATCAGGCAGAGGTCAGGGCAGGTAGCTCAGGATCAGAATGGTGAGCAAGCAGATGTCTGAACACAGGCGGACAAATGATTATAGCCGTTTTACAGCAAACTAGCAGATCCAATCAAAACCTTTAGGTCAGCCAAACAAGTGTCCAGCATATATAGGAAAGGGGATAAGCTCATTAGTCAGCAGCACAGAGAGCAACGAGAGGAGGGCGTTAACCATTGCAGTGCTGAAATTGAGGTGAGCTACTGTACACTGAATACTAGTCCCAATTCACATACAGCCAGCTGTCGCCCTTGCACATGGGACAGCAGTGGCAGGTGCCGACATAGTTAACAGATTTACAATCTATTCAGACAATTACAGGCCGTCAGTGTGTAGAAAATACACTGTATACCTATATCACCCTCTTGGATGTGCTCAAAAATCATTATATCCGCTTGTCCGAATATGACATACAAATGCCCACAGCAGGCAGGAGATTAAATGAGCTGTTTCACTTTAGCAAATTACATTTATCATGTAGAAAAAGTTAATACAAGGCACTTACTAATGTATTGAGATTGTCCATATTGCCTCCTTTGCTTGATTTATTCATTTTTATACACTGCTCATATCCATAGGGTTACAACCACCCTGCAATCCAGCAGCGGTTGCCATGCTTGCACACTATAGGAAAAGGCATTTATGGCCATGCTTGCACACTATAGGAAAAGGCATCAGCGCCTTTTCCTATAGTGTGCAAACATGGCCATCAATGCTGGATGTTAGGGTGTTTATAACTAGGGTTGCCAACTTTCCCAACAAAAATACCGGCCAAGTTAAGCCACATCCCAAAGGGGATGTGGTTGTGGGGGCGTGGCTTAACACAGGGTGTTAAGTCGCTGTCATACTGTGGCTCCCAATAATATTAATGCCTCCCAGCAGTAATAATGCCCCCATCAGTGCCCCCCAGAATTAATACTGTCCCCATTAGTGCCCCCCAGTAATAGTAATGCCCCCATTAGTGTACCCCAGAATTAATGCCCCCCCAGTAAGAGTAATGGCCACATTAGTGCCCCCCAGTAAAATGCCTCATTAGTGCCCCATAATGCCCCCATTTAGTGCCCTCCAGGAAAAATAATGCCACCAATTAGTGCCCCCCTAGGAAGAATAATGCCCCATTAGTGCCCCCCAGGAACAATAATGCCACTCATTAGTGCCCGCTATAAGAATAATTCGCCCCATTAGTACCCCCTTCTCTGCTTCTGGAGAGAAAAGAAAAAAAAAAGCACTCACCTCCTCCATTTGCTTGCTCCCTGCTGACTGAAAGCTCAGGACAGGACCTGCGCTCCAGCATGATGACGTTTCGCAGGTCCTGTCCTACACATCCAGTTAGCACATGGAGGAGGTGAGTGCTTTTTTTTTTCAAATTAACACAAGGGGGGGGGGGGGGGTGGGGGAGGAGGTTTTAAAGCAGCACTAATGAGCCCTCCGCAATGGAAGCGCTCATTAGTAGCAGTCCTTGTAAGAGAATGCCAGCAATGTTAAATAAAAATTACCAGAACCGGCAGGGCCACTAAAATACCTGCCGGTTGGGTGGCAACCGTATTCGTAACCCCTGGATATGAGATTTATTACTATGCGATGGAAGACTGAATCAAGCCAGCAATGGAGGCAATATGGACAATCACAATACATTAGTAAGTGCCCTGTATTACCGTTACCTACATGATAAATGCCTTTTACTGAAGTGAGACAACCTCATTGAAGCCAAAATACAAATATAAATTTGTACAGTTTAAATCTGATGAGTAAAAGAGTCCTCTTTGTTCCTCCCCTTGTGCTACAGCTTAAGAATTTCTTACTTTTCATGGACCTGGCCTTGTTAATTGTCAATGAAATCAAGTTTTGAAGTGCAATGCTCCAGAATGCAATGTAGTGATTAAAGGGTTATATTCCTGATTAAATGAACTGCACACCAAATCCACCAGGGTTTTATTTCTTACCATTGCAAAGCTTTAATTTAAGCCTGTACCATCTGTTCTGTTTTCTGACTGTTTTTAAATGGGAACAGAGTAAGCAGTCAATAGTACGCACTGAGCGGATTTATCCAAGGTCCATGAATACAGACACCTTATCCTGGGCACACAAACTGACCTGGCAACATGAGGGCTTTCTATGAGACTGGCAATATTTATTGTGTATGTAGGTACTGTATGTTACATAATGTCATTAGATTATTATCCACAGTCGCGACAGGGACCAATATACAATGCTGCAGAACATACTGTACAACATAATAATACATACACTCACCTAAAGAATTATTAGGAACACCTGTTCTATTTCTCATTAATGCGATTATCTAGTCAACCAATCACATGGCAGTTGCTTCAATGCATGTAGGGTTGTGGTCCTGGTCAAGCCAATCTCCTGAACACTAAACTGAATGTCAGAATGGGAAAGAAAGGTGGGCTACAACAGCAGAAGACCCCACCGGGTACCACTCATCTCCACTACAAATAGGAAAAAGAGGCTACAATTTGCACAAGCTCACCAAAATTAAACTGTTGAAGACTGGACAAATTTTGCCTGGTCTGATAAGTCTCGATTTCTATTGAGACATTCAAATGGTAGTCCGAATTTGGCGTAAACAGAATGAGAACATGTATCCATCATGCCTTGTTACCACTAAGGAGGCTGGTGGTGGTGGTGTAATGGTGTGGGAGATGTTTTCTGGGCACACTTTTGGCCCCTTAGTGCCAATTGACCATCGTTTAAATGCCATGGGCTACCTGAGCATTGTTTCTGACCATGTCCATCCCTTCATGACCACCATGTACCCATCATCTGATGGCTACTCCCAGCAGGATAATGCACCATGTCACAAAGCTCGAATCATTTCAAATTGGTTTCTTGAACATGACAATGAGTTCACTGTACTAAAATGGCCCCCACAGTCACCAGATCTCAACCCAATAGAGTATCTTTGGGATGTGGTGGAACGGGATCTTCGTTCCCTGGATGTGCATCCCTCAAATCTCCATCAACTGCAAGATGCTATCCTATCAATATGGGCCAACATTTCTAAAGAATGCTATCGGCACCTTGTTGAATCAATGCCATGTAGAATTAAGGCAGTTCTGAAGGCAAAAGGGGGGTCCAACACCGTATTAGTATGGTGTTCCTAATAATTCTTTAGGTGAGTGTACATTCGCATTGCAATTGTGTGTATTATCATACACAGATGCACAATTTGTAGCTTCTTGGTCCCAGTGCAAAATTGATAAGGCCTCTTTCACACGGGTGCAATGCGTGAGGTGAACGTGCTTGTGCGTTGCGTGAAAATCGCAGCATTATCTATATTGTGCGTTTTACACGCAACGCAGGCCCCATAGAAGTGAATGGGTCTGCGTGAAAATCGCAAGCATCCGCGAGCAAGTGCGAGTGCCGTGCGATTTTCACTCATTGTTGCTAGGAGATCATGGGGAAGGTGACCCGATCATTATTATTTTCCCTTATAACATGGTTATAAGGGAAAATAATAGCATTCTTAATACAAAATGCTAAGTAAATTAGGGATGGAGGGGTTAAAAAATAAAAATAAAACTCACCTTATCCACTTGTTCGCGCAGCTCGGCTTCTCTTCTTTCTTCTTCTATGACCTGGGAGGAAATGGACCTTTTGTGACGTCACTGCACTCATCACATGGTCCATCATATGGTCCATCACCATGGTGATGGACCAAGTGATGAGCGCAGTGACATCAAAGGTCCTTTTCCTCCCAGGTTATCAAAGAAGAAGAAAGAGAAGCCGGGCTGCACAAACAAGTGGATAAGGTGAGTTTAATTTTTTTTTTTTTTTTTTTTTAACCCCTCCATTCCCTAATTTACTTAGCATTCCATATTAAGAATGCTACTATTTTCCCTTATAACCATGTTATAAGAGAAAATAATAAAAAGAAGTCCGGGTTCGGGTCTGGGTACCAAACACGCAGATTTTTCTCACGTGCATGTAAAATGCTGCATCAGTTGCCTAACAGGGCCCCCTACTTACAATGTGCTGTTTATAATACTGATGGAATCTTATATGGCAGAGAGGTTTCTGGGCTCCCTTAAGCATAAGCACCCTGGTGCTTAACTGCCACCTCTGTACTACATATATCTAAGCTGTCAGTGGAAGGAGTCCAATGGCAGCGACACAGGAACAGAGGAGCGCGGAAACGGAATGGATGAATGATCCCTATATGCAGGAATGGCGGTGGCTCAATGGACCCGATAAGGTGCACGTGGTAGATGAGTGCCGAAGAACGAGGAAGGCAAGAGAGTAGTCAGGCAGTCCTGGGTCGGTACACGGGATGGCAGGTACAAGGATTCAGGATGAGGCAGGAGAGTAGTCGATGGAGGCAGAGTTCGGTACACGAGATGGCAGGTGCAAGGATTCAGGATGAGGCAGGAGAGTAGTCGATGGAGGCAGAGTTCGGTACACGAGCAGGTTAGCAGACAAAATACTGAGAGGCTGAAGCAAGACTACGGCTGAGATAGCTCAATAATCTGGCAAGGGAGGAAGTGCCATGGTCTTCCTTAAATAGGGCGTACACAGATCTGATTGGTCAAACCAAAAGCAGGAACATTCAGGTCAAGGAGGTGGTTCAAAAAAGTAACAGAAACTGTCCAGGAAGCTCTGTGGTCTAGTGAGCAAGGCTACAGCCTAGGACACTGGAGTCTCGATCCCCGGTTCGATCCCTGACAAAAACTGTGGCAGGAATTTGTCTTTTGCACTTTATATATTCTGCTTTATGGGGACTGACTAGCTGAGGAGGAATATGGCTTCACCTGGGTCTCTGGACTTTACTCACAGTTAGGCTCTCAGGGAATGCTTGCTTCATCCAGCTGAGGCTGCAGAGCTCAGTATGAGGATTGTGATTAGGGATGAGCGAACTCGAACTGTATAGTTCGGGTTCGTACCGAATTTTGGGGTGTCCGTGACACGGACCCGAACCCGGACATTTTCGTAAAAGTCCGGGTTCGGGTTCGGTGTTCGTCGCTATTTAATTTTTATTTTAATTCATTTCCCTATCCACATTTGTTTGCAGGGGATTTACCTACATGTTGCTGCCGTTTGCAGCCCTCTAGCCCTTTCCTGGGCTGTTTTACAGCCTTTTTAGTGCCGAAAAGTTCGGGTCCCCATTGACTTCAATGGGGTTCGGGTTTGGGACGAAGTTCGGATCGAGTTCGGATCCCGAACCCGAACATTTTCGGGATGTTCGGCCGAACTTCTCGAACCCGAACATCCAGGTGTCCGCTCAACTCTAATTGTGATCAATGTCTCAGCTGAGACAATATCCTGGCTTGGTTCCCTATATCAGGGAGCGCCTAACACACACACCCTACCCCTAGCAGGGATTCGGCTGCACTCCTCACTAACTTCCTTCTCCACCCAGGGTGTAGGCTGTGGGAATAGTCCACACCTCCACAGTGGGGGAGCAAAGCTGGAATGAACCATTCCAGCTTAGAAATACTAAACTGAAACTATGTCCTTACCAAAGTATTGCTGCCACCTGCTGGTGAACATGGAAATTACAACAATAATTTACATTTAACATGGTTTATGCACATTGACAGATGACAAGGTAAAGGCTCTTAACAGATTGTAGTGGGGTAGAAGATTGTCGTAACACAA